>NC_081348.1:29870898-29983583 GCF_029784015.1 Lycium ferocissimum | reverse complement strand
CGTAATTTGGCCTTCTTGTTGGCAGCATCTTTCAACTTGTTGTTTCTATGCTTTGTTAACTTGATCGGAACGATTCTCGGTGTTTAACTGTGAATCGAAGTCCATCTTCATTGTATATTTTTTGCATACATTTGCATGTGTGCATATCTTATCTTGGCTGCAATACTTCAATCGGTAACAATGCCTCGGCTCATAAACTAATGAAAAAGTGTGTTTCTCCGGTACTAGTTTTGTGCGTAACTCGATAAGACCAAAGAACTTCGGGAAGGACATACGGGCCAACTTTTGCATTGCCGAGTTGTCTTTGCCGGATGGATGATATGATGAAGACGTTATTCGTTTGATCCCGAGATTTTGGAGAAAATTTGTTATCTCCGCTCTAATGAATTGCTTTCCATTATCATGACTTATTTCCTTTGGAATTCGAATCGGCGTATGATGTCTTTTCGGAGGAAATTAATCTTTCTGTGTCCAATCTTTGCGTATGCCCTGACGATCACTATTTCACAAAATTAAAAAGCGGGAGTTAGAGCAAGTTCCATGGGAAAGTAATGCCGAGGCCGACGGCTTAGCAAAATTAGCATCAACCGTTGATCATCGAACCGGAAGCATAAGTGTCATCCATTTATCAGCATCCGATTAGTTGTGAAATTGAAGTACGTGCAACGGGATCAGCATATGATTGGAGAAATGGGATACTTGATTATTTGCAACAAGGGACTCTACCCGCAGATAAGAAAGAAGCACGAAAATTACGAGTAAAAGCAGCTAGATATTGCTTGGTTTACGGAGAGCTATTTCCATATTTCAACCATCATTTGTTTCATCACCTCCGCCATTTCTCCTTTCAGGAACTCCCTCAAATCCCCTATTCGGATTGAAGCTTGATTTGGGTACGCAACGATGTTTCTGTTGTCTCGTTAGTTGGGTCGCCCAACTCTTCGTTGACGTTTCTTTTTTCCGCTAACGGGTGGTGTAGATGTAACTCCTATCATATTTGAATGCAAAAGTAGAAGAAAATACCAAAGTAATAACACTTGCGTAATCGGAGATAAAGCAAAAATCAAACTACAAAGCACTTAGAATTCCACGAGACGGCGCCAAAGCTCGTTTGAGTCAAAATTCGTACTTTACCCAAATAGTTGAATTTGTGCTAAGGTTAACCACAATTGGTAGTAATTTGATACGAATGAAATAATTAACACAAGCACAATTATTATTTAACGATAAAGACTAAGTAAATAAAAGGAAAAGTAAACTTATGCCAAATGCGATGAACAATAGTAATGAATTTCCTCCTTTCCAAGAATGAGTAAGAACTTAATGACCAAAGAATAAGGATGATGAGAATAAGTAAAAACAATAATCGGTAGATGTATATTTTTCGGTAGAAGTTGGATGCCTAGGTATACAAGTGAAAATCCTATTTATAGGCATATGATTCTATTTGGTGCTCTTCCCGTTGTATGTAAGTAACGGCAATCATTAATTACTGAATTAATGATTGTCATTTAATTCCTTAATTCTGGCCGTTATGAGCCGTTTTGTCGTTACTGCATTAATTCCATTTAATGCGTAGTAAAGACGGTCTTGTATGTTGTTTCCGTTGATGTTCTCTTCGTCGACTAATTCTTCGGTATTAGCTGTCTCTCCGTAATGCTATACTCGGCATTACCATCTGATATCTCTACGTTGTTGTAAAAATCGACACGTGTCGGCTACATGTTGATCCACGTGTTAGATTCACTTTTAGCCCATACAGTTGTTATTTTGGTTTCTATGAATTTCAAGTAGTTTCCATTCCTAGGAATAATGTTTGATTCAGCTTATCATGAAATAAATTCGAGTTTTTGTTTTAAATTATATGTATTATTCCTTTATTTTCCGGTTATATGTGGTTGCTTTAGTGATGATTAATGTTTTCTACTTTCTATTAAGTATTACGTAACATACTGTGTAGTCCCCAGCACTGCATGTAAGCACTTATTTGGCTTCTGTTAAAATTAAAGCTCCTGCATGTTTATTTAACTATTTACTAATAGATAAAGTATTTTACGGGTAAAAGATATCAAATGCAATCTGAAGTTGTCAGGATAAATTGGGTACATATTCAAACTGATAGGGCGACCTATTAGCCCCATCCTTGGTTTAAAATGGAACTTATATCACCATAAGTTGATGTGGCAAAACAATTAAAAAAAGAAAGTAAAAAAAGTCGCATATATGAGTCAAGCTAAAAAAATAAAAATAAAAATAAGGGGAAATAGATTCACCCACCCGTCCTCTTCTTTTTCTTCATTCCATCCCTCTTTCTTCTCCGTCTTTTCTAATCACAGCCACCTTACTTCTTTAAATTTATTTTCTTTCACTAATTGACTTCTTATTCTTAACAATTTGATGGTGGGTGAAAAAATTAATGGCGGGTATGTTTTTTACTTTTGATGATTGGCAATGATATTGGTGGTGTTTAATTTCCTAAACATGCATGTTGATTACAATAAAATCCACGTATTCTGGACTAGCCCAGAATGAAACATGAGTTAGCAATTTAGCACCAAAGCCAAATTATGTTTATGTTTAGAAATTACACCTACTGACCTTGAAAATTGATGGTCTTGAACTTTTAATCCTACTTGTCTCAATTCGGAGGCGGATCGTTAATTTAAACTACAGGGGATTCAACCTTTAAATTTTTTAGCATTGAACCATTATACTTTTAAAGTTATGGATTCATATCTACTATTTATTATAATTTTAGTAAAATTTCACACATAAATTTATACGCATGAAAGTTTGGGGTTGATTCAACACCGATTTATAATGCTCCATCCGCCTCTCGCTCGTGTTTCATAGGAAAACTTTTAAGATAAAAAATCAAAACTTATTGAACTTGAAGTTTTGCCCATTGAACGAGGGAGCACTTCTCACTCTTTTTTATAAAATGTGGTAATGACACGACCTTTGTAGTAATTCCTTCATGAGCGACTTAAGTGATTTCAATGGTGGAGCGAACAATTCTAACAAGGAGCAAAAATGACTACGCTAATTATTTTATTTATTTTATAAAGGGAATTCTACAAGTTAAATATAGAGTACATAATTTTTTTTCTGTTACCTATATGCATAGTACAAATTTTCGGGATGGGGTTCTATTCAACCCTTCACTATACGTATATAGCTCCCCAACTAGCTGGTTCAACATTGATTTCACAATAGTGGACACGTGCGTGCACATACACACATAGTATTAATTTGGCAAGTAATCAAGATTTAGAAGGATTCCAAATGTTATACTATCGTTAATATGTTTAAAGAGTTTGAAACTACGGTTTTATTTTATTGACATGATTTGTGTTGTTACCTCAAAAGATTTAATTTAGATTTTAAGAGTGACCTCCTCTTTAATATAATGTTTGTGTATAATGCGCTCTTATATAGTATTAGGAATTGATATGTTACACCAAATATTCTTGTGATTTCACGTCCCAATTATTGGAGGAACTAGTAGCATCTGAAAGGAAAATTTTTCTTAGATCAAAGAGATAACTTATATATAATTAAATAAGTAGTGGTATCTCAAAAGGGAGTAACCCTTATTGATTAAGAAAGATTCAACTTTTCACTTTACTAACAATGGGCAATTTGCACGATTGCCCTTGATAGTTGGTCTTGATTTTCGCTTGGCTTAAAAAGGTCATCAAAAATATCTTGAGTTTCTGGTATCGAAACTCACCATAGTCAAAAACGATAATAATTTCATAAAGCGAGAGGTTTCTATGAGCATACTATTCGCAAGAAAGTTACGCCAGAGCATATCATGAGCGATAGACTTTTCTTGTCCGACGTTGAGCATTTTTAGTTATGCCTTAAGAAAAAGTGGCAAAAGCCTGCTGGCCGATTTTTTTTTTTTTTTGATGAAACGGGGTTCGAATCGGGCAGAATTTTCGGCCATTTTTTAAGCGAAGGACAATCGAGCCCAACAATTTGAGGGACAAAAATTAAAGACCACCCCAAAAGAAGGACAATCCATGCAAAAAAATAACTAGCATTTGTCCTTCTAGCCGGCTCGTAAAGAGTAGGAAGGAGGAATTGGGCTCGTGCGCACAAGAGTTGGGCCGCTAGGCAAAATGAATCGATTTGTCCTTTTGCGCGCGGGAATCAGACACAAGGCCTAATTCAAGTCATCTTTTTGTATTTTTTATCTTTTTTACATCTATTAATATTTTTTTATATTTTTTGCTAGCCGTATTGTGGATGTTCATTAAAATCTTTATAATATCATACTATAAATCACCAAGTAAACTATATTTGGATAGTCTATCATCGTTAAGGTGACACTAGTACATTGAAAATAATACAATTTGTTGTAAGTTCGCTGAATTCGAGCCACCTAAATAATTTGCTAGTATCGCTGAATTCGAGCCACCTAAATAATTTGCTTGTACTATGCTGCACAATTAGCTACAACAAATGTTTTAAAGGACGAGTATTTTAGTTGTTACACCACAATTAACTGTACATGGTTTCTATGTCCACATTAACTAAGAAACGAATACCAGTAAATATTTATATAAACTTTTAATCAACATGCACATTTAGGAAATTAATCAGAACAATATTTCTTAGTTTTTTGTTTTGGAATACAGCTTTTATATAAAGCTGTCATGACCCTAAAACTATAACAATTATTTGTTTTTTCTCGTGAATAAGAAATTTCTAGTAAAGAGATTATTTTCAAATTTCAAACATACTCTAGTGATCCGATCGCTGTTATTTTCTTGATCAAATACATCTGTTTTAAGAATTCTGTTTCTACACAAACTTCACTTATGATTAACATCAATAAAAAATTCAAATATTCGATAAACTTGAAAAATCTCCTGAACCAAATGAATCTCTTGCTCGACAACCCTATAAATACCCCACTATACAAACCTTTCATATTTCATCTTAAGAGTGCAAATAAAAAATAAAAAAAACAGTTCGTTACTATTAACCATGGCCAAGAAAAATAGCCTTGTTACTTTTCTCATTTGCATTTTCCTACTTTCAATTGTGAACTTATGTTTTGCAGGTGAAAAAACTGATTCATCCTCACATGATGAAAGTGCAACTACACATGCTAATGATAAAGGACTAGATTGGTACCATCCATGGTTCCATCCTCATCCTCCAATGCCTGCTCATGGTTTTCGTCATCATCCATGGCTGTTCGTTCATCCTCCAATGCCAGCTGGTGGTTTCCATCATTGGTATCCACATCCATGGCCATTCGTTCATCCTCCAATGCCAGCTGGTGGTTTTCATCCTCATCCATGGATACATCCTCGGCCATGGCCATTCATTCATCCTAGGTTTCCTTATCCATGGGCTCACCATCATCCATGGCCATTCATGCATCCACCAGTTCCATCTCCACCTAAGGGAGACAATGGAGAGAAGAATTAAGAGTCACTAATGAAGAAAAGTGTTGGATCAATATCTTATTGATCACATATTTTTCTTTAACTTAATTAGTAGGATTATCCTTTTTAAGATTCATGATTCTAGGGTTGTTATTTTGGTATCTATGAATTTCAAGTAGTTTCCGTTCCTAGGAACAATGTTTGATTCAGCTTATCATGAAATAAAATTCGAGTTTTTATTTTAAATTATATGTATTATTCCTTTTGACTTCCTGTTATATGTGGTTGTTTAAATAACGACTAATGTTCTCTACTTTCTACTAGAGTATTACGTAAACTAACATACTGTGTACTTGATATATTGATATTTCTACTTTTTAATGTAGTGTTTGATGTTGTCCTTAATATATGGAGCCCAAAACTCTAGATTCCTTATAAGTGATATTAAGGGGGAAATTAAAGAGATCTGGAATACGGAGACAATAATTTTTATTTTTCTAAAGGCAGAATAACTAGACAACCAGCTCTCAGATTTAGCATAATATTTCATTTTGGCACCTTATTTCTTATCGTAATATATATTTGACACTTCATATTGCATACGGTGCCTATTAGACACGTTTGTCCATTAAGTGAGATACTCGCTAGCTAGCTGATGGTGTTGATGTTAAAGAGTGAAAATCACAATATTGTTAGTGTTGAGGAGAGTCACATCTGCCAAGAAAAGGAGTCTATCTGAACATTAGCATAATTAAAATGTATATTCCACAGTTTTTGATAACTATAAAATGTATGAATTTTGCCTAAAATAAACGTATGTCCACATGAACTGATTCATTTAATTTTTCAACCGTACTCAGTAGTCAGTATTAGTACTTCACGAGTTTTATCCATGAAGAAAGGAACGCCATTAATATTAAACAAAACATTATGGAAATTAAATAGTAGAATAATTTTTGTTAGTAACTTTTTATTCTGAAATTCAGCTTTTATGTAGAGCTGCTACAAACCCCAGCACTGCATGTAAGCACTTATTTGGCTTTATTTACCTATTAATAGTATATACAAGTAATAGATAAAGTATCATGCATGTTTATGTACCTACTAGTAATAGATAAGGTATTTTATTTCAAAGTACCCTCTTCATCTTTTAATTATTCTCAATATGGCTATTTCAGAAATTCCCTAGCAATCCTTCCATTAGCACCATTAGGATAAAATCCACCAGGCACATGTTCATCACCAGAGCCGTACACGATCCTCAGAATCTCAGCAGGAGTTCTTTTGTAAGAAAGTGAATTAAAATCAGCCGATAATACGTTACTTATTGTCCGATTTTCTGCTCCAAGTTGTGGCGGAACAAATATGCCTTTCGTCTTTGTTCCCACATTTAGCTAATTTATTTCTTAGTTACGATATACGAGACGTTCGCCCAGCAATACTTGTGTGTTTGTAAGGGAAAACAAATCGCGCCGCTCTCTCGTAGAGGTACATCCCGATAACTCGCGTCTTGTCCGATTCAACACCAATAGTCCCGCCAAAAAGCTACAAAAAGAAAAAAAAAGGCTATTGTACGCATGAAAAAAGCAAATATCTGCCGTTAGTTTTATCAGTCACTTTAATAAAAAGAAAATTCTGAAAATATTTGTTGCTTTAAAATATCAAGAAGACATTAGTTTTGTTCTTTTGTTTCTCGCTTAATTCTTCGGTTAAAATGGCCACTACAAGAAAAAATATATTTGACAACAAAATTATATTGTTGCCATAGATTGATTATTGTTGCAAAAAGTACTTTCGATAATATTTTTTTCTTTTTTTTTGCATAGATTTTTCCCAACTTTGTTATTGCAACAACGTGCAACAATTTTTTTTTTTTGTTGCCAAAAGTACTTTTTGCAAAATTAAATTCTTTGGCAACAAAAAAGTTCTTTTCCAATAATAAAACTAAGTTGTTGCCAAATATTAAATTTTTTATTTAATTTCGTACTTCCTTGTAGTGGGCACATAATCGTCAATTACTCAATTAAGAAAGAAATAAGGATAATTTAATTAAATGATTTTTATAATTAATCCTATCAAATGATTTCTTGGTAAGTGTGACAAAATATTAATAAAAAGAATTAGAGGGAGTATATATATATACAGTAGTATTTACTTACCCTTTTGGTTTCGTAGCCATTGATATTGGGAATTAACACTATATTTTGTCTCTTAGCTTAGATGAGTTATAGGAGAATTTAGTGGGGTTTTTGGTTTAGTAATGGGTGGTTAATTTAAGGAAAACTAATAATTAGTTCCATAAGTTTCATTTTCTTCTTTTTATATTAAAGTTGTTTATAGTATCTATAATATTTACTTTTAGAGTAATTAATTTTCAATAGCATAAATTCATAGTTTTGAGTTAGAGGAATCATATTTTATTATCTTGGGGAATTTTAAAACGCCACTAAACACGCAAACATGCACTAAAGAATATTTTGTAAACATTTTTTTAGGTTTGTCCGAATTATGCATATTTTTAGCCGAACGTAGTTAATACATAATAATCTTGTTTATATTCTTAAATCGCAAGAGCCAATTAAATCTCGTCACTTGAGATATCTTGAACATTTATTAAGATGCGGCATAAATTCCCGCTTTCTTCTACTTATATTTTATGCAAATTTTATTTTAAATAGCATTTTAGTTAAAACCTTAGCAATATTTATGAAATATTATTTAAATAGCATCATTATATTCTTTCTTTAAAACCTTAATAACCTTTTATAAGTCTTATCAGCCTTTAAAGTTCCTTTTTATAAATTATTATTTTTCTTTAAGTTTTTTTTTAACTAATATTATTTTCCTCTAAACTTTAGTGATATTTGTAAGCTATTTTCTTAAAGTTTAAGCATTATATTTAATTTTAATTAATTAATCTAAGCTTGGCCGGTAAACCGTAGTTAGCGGATTCTAAAGGATGCCTAACCCCTTCCCTTTAGGATAATCTAGAACCCTTACCTAGAATTACACCGATTGCGAGACTATTAACGGAGGTTTAGTTAGCTTTACCTTAGTTAATAATTAGGTGCCCTAATTCACCTTAAAATCAATTAGGTGGCGACTCCTAAAATAAAGCAAAAAATAGGAATCTCCAATATGTTGTACCTAGTTTAGCCCGTTTAAATGGGGTATAACATCGGCAACACTAAAACGGGAAACGGTCTGAGTCAGACATGAGGAATAGTAGGGATACGTGTTCCTCGCCCTTGAAAAGAAGAAGGAGGAGTATCAATAGGGATATTAGCAGCACTGGCATCAATGTTTTTAGTATCGATCAAATCCTCAACACCGGCTACAGCAGTTTCGCAAAGGGGAACCTTAACCTCAGCTTCATCAACAGTACCAGGAAGACAGGTTTCAGCTTTATCGATAACAATATTATCAGTAGTACCCAACTCAGGAACTGTGGTACTACCTTCATTGTGGCACTCGATAACAGCTAGTAAGAATTTCCATCTCCTTTCCGGAGATTCATCTGAAATGACAACAATATCAGAAGAGGTGGGAAATTCAACCCCCCTATAACGATAAGGAGACTCTTCATCAGAATCAGTACTCTCATCAATTAGCCTAAATTTACTAGGCGTACCTCCTATCTTCTCGGCGACAACATTTGACGTCTCCGCAAGAAATTGCTTTTACAATTTTCTCTTCTTCAAAGCAGGCTCGCCAACAGCCTTGGAATCTTTAAATTCGGCACTAGACCTCTTACTAGTGAGAGATCTTATTTTTTCCAACGCCGACTCATCATCACTCGGAAGAGTAAGTCGTTTCTTTACTATCCCCTTTTTCGAAGGACCTGAGAAAAATAAAATGAATATGAGATAAATTCTTTCACCATTGCAAAGTAAGATATTTCTTCAAATATCCTTACCTCTGCCTTTCGTAGAAACTCCTTCGGTTTCGTCTCTTTAAGAGTATGAATACCCTAAGAAATGGCATACGCTCCCCATGTACGAACATTCACCGAAGCTCGAATCACAGCTTCAGTAAACCCCTTTATGTTTGAAGGTTTAACCAATCTAGGATTAAAGGTTGTTGAACAAAATTTAAAGAGAAGAATTGAGGAACTAAAATCTTATTAAAGAAAATAATATTACTCTCACGTTCCATTTCTCCGGGAAGGTACCAGCATCTCCACTCACCAGCTGAGCAGTAGAGATAAACACGAACTCGTCAAACCAATGCCGATCTTGACCATCTTCGGGATCATCGAACAATTTATTAGATCCTCGAGCTCTAAACATAATCATAGAGGCCCGGATAAAACGAATCGAATTCAAATACAAAATATGGTCGAGAGTAATATCCACTCTGGCCAGAAGAGCAACGTGCTCGAGTAATTGAAACAGCCGCCAGACCCCGGGTGTAATTTGAGCCACACAAATATTCAAGCGACGATAAAATTCTTCTATCAACGGCGGAAGAGGCAAAGAAAATTCTTCTACACCGCCGAATACCTAGAAAGATGAGCAGTTGCGGGCATATCCTTTCTCGGGACGACGATATTGAGATCGGGTTTGTCCAATGACACCTTTCTCGGATAGAATTAAGAGACTCCTCAGTGACCTGAGAAATAATTGAAGAGACAAAAACCATTCTTTCCCCATCCAATTCTGAATCTCAATTATCACCTTTTGTAAGAGCAATCTTTAGATCTGTAGTATGGGAAGGATTCTTCGGAATTACACTATCAATAGAAGGTAAATTCACATTAACCATATTAGTTTCATCATCACCAACATCGGAAGTTGATGAAGATGAAGGCCTGGGAACAGCAGCGGCAGCAATAGCATCACCCATAAATTTTTTGGGAGACATTCTATCCTTAGGTTTTTCAGCGCCCACGTGGGGAAGAAAAGCGTCAACAATAATGGTCTTTTCTAATGAAATATTTTGAGAAGATGAAGGAGAAGATGTTATTACAAATTGAAGAAATTGAAGAAATTGAAGAAAAAAAAAAGCAAAAGGAATTTGAAATTGAGAGTTTTGGAGCGGAAAATTTGAGATAATGAAAAGGTAAAATTTAAATTTTTGTAGAAAAGGTAAAACCGCCATCATTACCTTGGGAAATGGCGAGAAAATGAAGTGCACGGCAATGGCCAGGTGGCCCACATCTGACTTCATCATTTAATACGAGTCTTTTCAACTTCTGTGATTGTGCCACATACTCATCGCGACAGTGGGCAACGATCGGCCGTCAATTACAACGGTTCCTATTCCACGGAAAGAAGATTCAAATGTCTAATCAAGAGAAGATTGATGAAAATCGGCAAGACAATTTCTCAAGAACATCCATGTGATGAACCCGAAAATTGAGGGACTATCTGTATGGGCTAAAAATGAATCTAACACGTGGATCAACATGTAGACGACACGTGTCGATCTTTTACAACAACGTAGAGATATCAGATGGTAATGCCGAGTATAACATTACGGAGAGACATCTAATACGGAAGGATTAGTCAACAAAGAGAACATCAACAAAAACAACTTACAAGACCGTCTTTACTACGCATTAAATGGAATTAATGCAGTAAAGACAAAACGGCTCATAACGGCCAGAATCAAGGAATTAAATGACAATCATTAATTTAGTAATTAAATGACAATCATTAATTTAGTAAATTAATGATTGCCGTTACTTACATACAACGGGAAGAGCACCAAATAGAATCATATGCCTATAAATAGGATTTTCATTTGTATACCTAGGCATCCAACTTCTACTGAAAAATATATATCTACTGATTATTGTTTTTACTTATTCTCATCATCCTTATTCTTTGGTCATTAAGTTCTTACTCATTCTTGGAAAAGAGAAAATTCATTACTATTATTCATCGCAATTGGCAATAAGTTTACTTCTTCCTTTTATTTACTTAGTCTTTATTATTAAATAATAATTGTGCTTGTGTTAATTATTTCATTCGTATCAAACCATGACCAGGCATTGGAGGATGAGGATGGAACCATGGATGGTAGCAATCTAGTCCCTTAATATTAGAAGGCAAAAGACATAGATTGACCCCTCAACTATACCGTAAATGTCGATATCACACTTAAACTTTACTAGTGACCTATTACACACCTAATATATGAAAAAGTGGAACTAATAACACCCTCTGAGCTGATGTGGCATAAAATGTAAAAATAATTAAAAAAAAATAGGAGCATTTTGATTAAAATTAATTCTTTTTTTTTAATTGCAAAATTCATATTTTTGTAATTCCATCCAATCCCACCCCAATTCTTCTTTCATTTTTGTAATCTCACTTCCACCCCCATTTCTTCTTCATTTTTCCGCCATTGATGGCCCTCCGACGAGCTCATCTCCGACGACGACGCCTCTCTCCCCCCTCCCTCCCCATCTCCACGCCCCCTCCCTCTTCTTCATCTTCACAAAGAACAACATCACTGCCACCCTCCATATGTTCCAACCCCCCCCCCCCCTACCCCCCCCCCCCCTCGTTCGGCTACCCATATGAAGAAATCAGCCGCCACAAATCATCTCACCAGAAAACACCATAGCTGCCACCACCGCCGCCATCAATTTCACCCATTTTTCTTCCTTTCTTGAAAAAAATATCAAAATACTACACGAAAAGGTTCAGATTTTGGAGCTATTAAAATTTGGAATTTTGTAGCCATGAAACCTAGGTTACTACTAAATCTCTGAAAACTCCATTGGATTGTGGATTTTTTTTTATATATAATGAAATTAGACAATAACAATTAATTGCCCAATTAAATAATGTGATGAGAAAAATGGAGGAAAGAGGCAGAGGGCGTGAAGATAGGGGAGGAGGAGGATAAGGGGCGGGGGAAAGGCAGCAGTGGCGGAAAAACCAGGATGAAATGGGGTGGGGTGAGGATGGGATTAAAAAAATATGAATTTGGTATTAAAAAAAAAAAAAAAGGAAAAATGGCGAGTGTGCAACACATCCCTATCTGCAACTGGTCATCAGTTTGCAGGGGGTAAATAAATTCACATTTTAAATGTATAGGTGTGTAATAGATCACCATGAAAATTAAGTGTGATATCGACATTTCGAGTATAGTTTGAGGATCAATCTATGTCTTTTGCCTCATTAGAATGTGTAGTTGCACTTTCATCATGTGAGGATGAATCAGTTTTCTCACTTACAAAACATAAGATCACAAGTAGGAAAATGCAAATGACAAAGGTAACAAGGCTATTTTTCTTGGCCATGGTTAATAGTAAGGAATTTTTTTTTTTGCACTCTTAGGATCATGAAATATGGAGGTTCGTACAGTGGGGTATTTATAGGGTTGTCAAGCAAGAGATTCATTTGGTTCAGGAGAGTTTTTAACTTTATCGAATATTTGAGTTTTTGTTGTTAATGTTAATCAAAAAGTGTAGTTTGTATACAAGCAGAATTCTTAGAATACTTGTATTTGATCAAGAAGATAACAGTGATTGGATCGATCACTATACTTTATTTGAAAATAATCTCTTTACTACTCTAGCTCATGTGCGCGGGAGAAGTAAACTAAGAGATTTTTATTTCACGAGGATAAACATGAGTTCAAATTTTAACCGAAGCTGTAATAAATATTATTTAATTATAGATGTCTATCTTTAGGAGAAATTTTAGAGTTTTTTACTTTGACACCAAGTTAATTTTCTCCTATAAATAGAGATGTTCTCTTCATTATATATGTAGGAAATCAATCCGTAATCTGTATTGATGTATGAAAGTCCTTATATACAAAGTAGGTATAATTCCTCTCTAAATTATAGGACCTAATTACAATACATAAGGAAGGGAATATTTCATAAGGTTTTAATATTTTCAATAACATGTTATCACAGCAAGCGGGAGGTTGTCGTACGCCATCTCCCCGAAATCATCAAATAAGCACGCGCGAAGACCTTTAGGAAGATATTGATGGTAATCGGGACGGGACGTGAAGAACATGAACTTCTCACGGGAACTTTCTCGCGTACGAAATGTATGTCCATCTCGATATGTTTAGTGCTAACTAACCGGATTACACGATAGGTATATGGCACTAACGTTATCACAATAAACCAATGTTTTTCTATTAGTCCCGGCGATATAGAAGGTTGCTAATAAGTAGACTCGAGACGACATTGGCGACGCCACGAATCGATCAAACTCGAGTGGACAATATTTGATTTGATGACCATGAGAAAGGTTATCTCCGGAAGACACAATAACCGAAGTTGATCGGCGAGTGTCCGGACACCACCCCAATTTTGTTCCGTATAAGAGACATATATAGGCATTGAGGTTTGTACGGATGGAGACCATATATACCTTGAACGTATCGGATTACGCGTTTAAGAGCATGCTATGGGCAACCTAATGTGTTATACTTGTTGAACCGTAGGAGATGTCGGTCGTGAATTAAATTCGCCAACTTACAATATTAGTGGGATCATTGTAGGAGGACTTTGATTATTTTGGAGTTGAATATATGTGAGAGAAGAGTTCCCGCACATCATAATATCCTGATAATTCTTCGAGAGAGAAACATAGTGAAGTATAAACGATTAAAATAGCGAGAGGCCCAAATCCTTCATAGCAAATTATTCTTTGACATGATGGATTTCCGAGAGCATGAAGTCGTGAGAATAATATCGTCAACATATAGCAGAATGTAAGCAATGAGAACCTCGACAATAGATAAGAGAGAGTGATCGGATCGGCATGTGAAAAACCAATGGTGGAGACATGTAGTAAAGCGTTGGAACCATGCACGGGTGCTTAGTTGTGAAGTTATAACGACTTCCTCGTCATACGATGGGGATGCTTGGGATAAAATAATTGATGCATATAAACCGTCTCATTAAGATTCCGTGTAGGAAAGCATTCTTGACGTGTTTGAATGGGCCAAGAGTGTGCAAGTGCAAATCAAGAATGAAGTAGCAGTAGCCGGTTTGACAACCGGACCGAAAGTCTCGTCGCAATCAACTCCAACCTTGTTGAGACACTCCATCTTTACAAGACGGGCCACTTCAAAAGAACCATCGATTTCTTTTTATGACGAAAATCCACATAGAACGAATAAGATTCACATCGGGGGACGTGGAACCAACTCCCACGTCTTATTATTAATTAGAGCATTATATTCATCAACCATCGCAGCTTTATTGTGGTCATTTAGCACAAAATTCGCGGGATAGGCGAGATGGAGAGAAGGGTGGAAGTATTTAAGTTAACTATTTGTTTGAATATCATGATCCCGCGTTGGCCTCTAGTAACAATAGTACCGCCGGATTATGGCGGTGGGGGTTGACTGGCCGGACAACTACTAAAGAGTTTATCACGGCGATCACGGGCGGAGTCATGGGATCTTGGTATCGTAATATACAAAGTTGAGGGTGGACCGAGGGAACGACAAGGAGTAGGTGGAGACGAAAAATGCAAGGTATACGGGGAAATTCCATGGTCCAAAAATTCATAGGAAGATGGGGTGGGGGAGTGCAATTTAAAACACTATATTACAAGAGGACATAAGAGATGATGATTTTGTTGGTAGACAAATCATAACACTTATATCCTCTATGATTCAACGGATAGAAAAAATTAAAAACACACGGGGTGGATCTCCTATTTAACTTATGAATAGTCGTAGACGGGAAAAGAGGATCCCATAGACACCCGAAAAACCCGAGAGATGGGAATAAGAGGGGGTTCGTTGATAAAGAACTTGCGTCGGTGATTTTTGCGTAAGGACTTTGGTAGGAAGTATATTGAGGAGGTATGTGGCCATTTGGAGAGCATGATGCCAAAAAGAGGGGGACGGAGGACTGGACAAGAAGAGTGCGCACTATGTTGTTAATGGATTTAATTTTCGTTCCGCTTTGCCATTTTGAGGAGACTAGCAAGAAAACCGAAAATTTATACCATTTGAGGCGCAAAAAGATTGAAAATGCCCATTTGCGAATTCCCGCCCATTGTCATATATATATATATAATGTCTCTTTCGAACCGAGTCCGTATTAACGCCTTAAAAGATAGAAAAGTGGAATACACTTGAGACTTGTTAGAGATAGGAAAAGTCCAAAGAAAATTACTATAATCATCAAGAAAGAAAACGACAAGGTGCCCATTAGAACTTAAAATAGGAGATGTCCATAAATCATATGAATGATGTCAAACGGCATAGTAGTAAACGACAACGAATCATAAAATGGCAATTTAACATGTTTCCCCAAAGGACAAGAGGTGCAAAAAGAAGTACGAGCCCTATTACATTCAATTAAGGCATTACTACAACCCACACAGGATAGCGTTTCCGGATGGCCGAGGCGGGAATGCCACAAGCTAGGTGATGCGGTGAGGAAGGTGGATGGTGGAGCCGGGACCATATACGTGGCATTGAGAGGATACAATTCCCCGGTGCTCTCACATCTCGTTAGGCGGCTCCCCGTCGGTAAATCCTTCAAGAAAACCGAAGAGGATCAAACTCCCTAAACATTATTATCCTTAGTGAATTTACGTACGGAAACAAGGTTTTTGATGAGTTTTGGAGCATGCAAGACATTTCGGAGACGTAATTGAGCATTAGGGTGGGGGAAGGAAGTATGACCATAACCTCGAATATGGAATAGTGCTACCATTACCAACAATAATTCCCGAATTATTGCTCAAATTAAAATAAGACGTGAGAGTACCGGATTGGAGGCAAATATGTAATCAAGAAGTCGCCCGTGTCCATGTACCAATTGTCATCCGGTTGATGCATGGATATCATATATCATGGTCCCCTCCACGTCCGTCGGAGTGTATCCCGAGGTAGGAGGAACGTATGGCATACTCGCCGAGGCCGAGGACCCGCGCAAGAATGCCGCCGCCGGCCGCGACGTGGCGGGTCATATCATCATATATATATATACGGGCGGGGGGCACCCGCCGGGGCGGCCCGAGCGAGAGGCCCCCGCCGGTGGGCGTCCCGTCGGCCGGAAACAGCGTGCACGATCCCCGCCGCCGCCGCGCCTTGCCTCCCCAATTGGCGTTGTTGTTGTTATTTTTGCCTTGAAAGTTATAGAATTCACCGCCACGATTATTATCACGGCGGTTGGCGGAATTATTGTTACCGCCGGTGGTGGAGAGGGACTATTTATATAAATCATCGCGGGGTTGGAATCACGGGCACGTAAATGGCCGCCGCATCTTCGAGCTCGAGTGCGGAGCACACTCGCAGAAAGAAGGCAAAACATCTTTACGTTGAATGGTGGTGACAAAGTGTGCAACGTCTCGTGATCATAGCCGGCGAGTATCGCAAACGTTGATCGGACACGGGCGACCGACGTTTATAAAGCCGATCCGTGAGAGACTCGAGCCTATTGTAATAGTTTTAACCGAGCCGAAGTCGGCCATTTTTGTGGTGGTGAATTCGGTTTACTACGCCGCCCGTGAGTGTTTATTATCTTGGAAAAGTTGAGCAACGCGATTCCAAGCTATTTTCGGCAACATCATCCGCCACGAGAATAGAGGTGAGAATATCATGGGAGACGGTGGCGTATATCCATTGAAGGACCACCGCATCAAGGCGTTTCATGAAGCGGAAGGTTAGCCGCCTTTGTTGCGTCATACGTGGTGAGTTCAGCGGTGTCAGTGGGTGGTATGATGTGCTCGAGGACAGAGTGAACGCGGGCTAGGACTTTGAAAAGGGTCGCCCATTCGTGATAATGGCCGGTTTCCATGTCTAGAGTGATTGGGATTAAGGATTTCACATTCGTGACGGTTAAAGCAGAATGGAAATTTTTGTTGTCAGCCATGGAAGGGAGAAGAGGAAGGAGGAAAGGGGACGGCTAGGGTTAGGGTTAAAAGAGAGAGAGAGAGGTGGAAATCAATCCGTAATCTGTATTGATGTATGAAAGTCCTTATATACAAAGTAGGTATAATGATACTAGGCTAAATTATAGGACCTAATTACAATACATAAGGAAGGGAATATTTACATAAGGAAGGGAATATTTTCAATATTTACATAGTCTATCAATATATCATCCCTAACAAGAAAAATAGAGAATTCCTCTCTTCTCTCTTTGCCTACAATATTGTTTGTTCTAGTTTTATTATTTTACAACATGTTATTAGCACGAGTCTCTGCCATCTCGAGCAATTACTATAAAAGCATCGAAGGTATAGGAAACAATTGACAGGTAATCGTGGCTATGAATGATACACCAAAATTGAAAAAGGATATCATGATATACTAACTAAGTGTTATAATCAGTACATACCTTTTTCTATTAGTCCCAGTGATATATAGTACTAATAAGTAGATCACAATGGAATCGATCAAAAAAAGTACAATATTGGATTTGTTGGCAAACACTGTTAAACTACAAACATGGGATTCATATCAATTTTGTTCACTGGCATATATACGGCCATTGTGGTTTGCTTCACCGACATATATACGGCCATTGTTGTTTGCTTCTAATGTTATATTTACGAGTCTCGACGTAATTAAATTCGTTAACCACTAAAAGTAGTAATATTGTATAGACTTTGATTACAATTGAATATATGTGAGAGAAGAGTTCTCTACATCATATCCTCGATTTGCTCCTGAAGTAGCAATATTTTAAAAGAGGTCCTAAGCTATTATTATTTGATATGCTTAAGGCATGTCTAGATATGTCCCATTCCTGAAAAATGAGAACTTTTGATAAATCTTACAAATACAGATCAATTCATTGAAGTGAATGTGAGAGCATGTGGTAAAGCTTATAACTACGGACGTGCGTTAGTTGTGAAGTTATAACGATTCGTCACCAGAAGAGATAAAATAATTGAGGAAAAATATTCTAAATATTTTATGTTTTATTCCTGAAGTAATAAACTCATAAATTTGCTCATGAAGTAGCAAACTCAGAAATCTGCTCTAGAAGTAATCAATTTTGAACTCTGCTCTTTGTCTTTACATGTCCACTTAACTATTGTTTATTTCATGACACCAGCGGTGTCTAACTAAATTTTTTTTTATGATACCAGCAATATCTGAGCAATATTTGGTAGTACAAAATTAATGATTAAGGGCTCCAGAAGAGCTAACTATTTATCTAGAATATCATGACCCGGTAATGTCCAAACAATATCTGATTATGGAAAATTTGAAAACTACTAAAGAGTTTATTTGTTATTAAGTCATTCATCTTATATCATAATATACAAAGTTGTTATGATTAAAACACAAGTTATAGTAAACCCGAAGTTTACTGATAAAAATGATGGGAAAATGACCTAATAATACCACTTAAAACACTATATTACAAAACATAAGGATATTTTTTCTTATTTACAAAACATAACAACTTAATTATAAATCATGCCAGATTTGAAAAAATTAAAAGCCCACCTTTCCCTTCCTATTTTCCTAGCCGCCCACCATTCCCTTCCCATTTTCCTAGCTGCCCACCCTTTCTCCTCGTTCTACTCAATTAGCTTCAAATCTATGTGTTGATATCCATTTCATTTACCGAGATAGGCGTACCTATGTGGACTTACTGATTCAAGCGAAATGGATATACGTTCCATGGGTATTTTTGGGACCTGTTTCACGGTGGTTACGTGGATGGAGAAGTGGTGCAGAAACAGAGAACTCGAAGTCAAAGTCAACCATGAGAGATCCCTAACATTGTTGTTCGGTTAAGATTTCAAGTAGTATTAGTTACGTGTCACTATATGGTTGATATTATCGCACCATGCGGGTTCAAATCGAAAAAAAAAAGGTAGGAAAATTAGCGGATCTGATGAAATTTGGTTTCTTTTCAAATTTCGAAGTGAGATTCAAAATTGTATTAAAGTTGTATGATAATTGTATGTTGAGTTTGTATGAAATTCTAAGCCTTGAGTGAGATATACACATTTCACACCAATTTTATACAATTTTCATACACGAAAATTGTGAGCGAAATTCTAAGCCGAAGCGACATAAATATTTTTCATACAGTTTTCATACACAAAATTTTGAGCGAAATTTTTAAACCTTGACCAAGATATACATATTTCATACAGTTTTCATACACAAATATTTGAGCAAATTTTCCAAGCCTTGAGAGAAAATTTTCGTATATGTTTTGTAAGAAATCTATTGTTATGTTTTGTAAACTGAAAAGTATCGTCATATTTTGTAAATATACTATATTCTTATGTATATATATGTCATTCTCCCAAAAATGATTAATACAACAAAGGATTGGAAGATTGAATACCTTCAAGTTACTACGGGTAAGAAATATGTATATGAAAGGTTACCCGATTTGTACTACAAATATAAGCATGATGAATCACATGCACAATAAAACAGAAGTTTATATTGATATAAAATTTATGTCATAGTAAACCAGAAGTTTACTAAATCAAATAACGCATGTCATGTAAACTTGAAGTTTACTAATATAAATAACTTTATCAGTTGGCATGAGCAATTTCGCCATCCCGATTCAAATATGATGTGCAGATTGAGTATTCAACATATATTGAAGAATTAGAAGATTCTTCAAGAATTTATTTCGGTTGCTTGTTCTCATGATAAGTTGATTATAGGGATTGAATCCCCTAAAAATATAAAAGTTGAATATGGGCTCGTTCACCTGTTATGTGATATCTTAAATAGATGCATCGATAAGACGATCACATGTGTTTTTATTGTAAACCTGTTGTTTGACATATGCATAATTTCTAGCTCAAAATAATTGAGTTGAGAGCACAATTTTATGATTATGTAATCAAGATAATTCATCTTGTTAATGCTGGTTTATATCCAAGCTGGTTTGGCGTTGAATGCCTCCGATAAATAGCTAAACCATTGCTTATGAGAACAAAGCTTCATGAGTTGGTTTGAGATATGATATATTGTATACAACATCACTTGTATGCTTCAGACCAATGAATTAGGATAAATTCTCACCTTACAATTGGTTCAAGGTTAGGAATCAGATATTTCCATCAAACAGTTTTTTTATGTGTGGTATATGATTAATTAATCTACCATGATGCACAAAGATGGATTCTCCCAAAGAGGATGGGATATATGTTAGTTTTTCTAACATAAGGGGGAGAGAATAAGTAGCTAGAAAATATGTTGTGAATTATCATTAGTATCGTACTCATTCAAAAAGTAATTCAAGTTAAATGCTAGAAGCATTTGCTGACCCAAAACCAATTCATATTTCAGCTGCAAAATGCTCCTATTAATATTAATGTCCCTAAAGGACAAAGTATACAACACGCATGAAGCATGGTAGACCAATCGGTTCCAAACGCAATAACTATTGTAAGAAAGAGGAGCAAATGATCAATGGTCATTATAAGGAGGCAATGTGTTCTTAAAGAGCATACGACATAACACTTCATGAAACCTATTTAGAGGTTTAGGTACCTAAAATAATGGAAGTGATGAGATCTCAATAAGTTATGTTACATTGCGAACCGATATCACATTGCGAACCGATACAAATGATATATCGTCGACGATATATTTGATACAATATAGCGCAATATTGTAAATGTTTGTGAGGATCTAAATTCTACGTCTACAAAAGCATGCTAACGTAGAAATTATTATCAAGTGAAATGACGCATCTTTGTAAGCGTAAAGCTTATTGGACTTGTTGTCTAGACACCAGAAGATGTCACATCATTTAAATAGAATTAGATGTTGTCACAACCTATATGAATTACTTGACAAAATTCATATGAAAATTCTTGAAGAATTTTAAATGCCTGAAGTATATACAAGTTCTAGAAGTTTGTTCATTATTCTTATATATATGAATTAACTCAAGCAAGGTGAATGCGATTTAATCATCTTAATGAATATTTATTGACTATGAGTCTATTTATCCCTACGTCTTTGTGAAAATCAAAATCCATCATATTGTTAGTGCGAGTTGATGATTTGAAATTGTTGAAACTCTTGAAGAGTTTTCAAAAGAAATAGATTATCTGTTGAAAGAAGTTGAAACGAGAAACTTGCAGAACTCTTTGGTCCTAAAGTGCCATATCTTTATGCAATTGACGCATTTATATATTTTGCTATGACTATGAGGGATTACAGTCGTATGAAGTTGTTCTATATGACAGTCAAATCATATAAAGATAACATCTATTTATAGAGCAAGTCAGGAATGCACTTGGAGTGATTTCAACAATATTATATCTTTGATGCAACTCTATCCGAAGACTAAAGATGTAGCAACATACATAGCCCAACTAAAGAGTGGATTCATAAAAGGATAAAGCTTATTTCACCAAAGTTGTTTGTCACACACGAGCTCCAGAAGAATGGCGATATCAACGTGCAACAGATTTGTTTGAGTGATAATATGGCTGGCTTATTCACTAAGTCTATACCAACTGTAACTTTCGAGAAGATGATGTAAAAATTAAGATGTGAAGATTCAAGTTTTTTGATTGAGGTACTCATCGGGGGGAGTTAATACGCGTTGTACTCTTTTTCCCTTTCAAGGTTTTTATCCCACTGGGTTTTCCTTGTAAAGTTTTTAATGAGGCAACCAAAGAGCGTATTATTAGAAATGTGTACTCTTTTTCCTTCACTAGATTTTTTCCCACTGAGTTTTTTCTAGTAAGGTTTTAACGAAGCACATTATCTATCACATAGACATCCAAGGGGGGTGTTATAAATATTATTTAATTATGGATGTCTATCTTTAGGAGAAACTTTAGGGTTTGTGACTTTGGCACCAAGTTAATTTTCTCCTATAAATAGATATGTTCTCTTCATTATATATCATCCCTAACAAGAGAAATAAAGAATTCCTCTCTTCTCTCTTTCCCAATATTGTTTGTTCTAGTTTTATTATTTTATAACAGAAACCAAATATTGTTTAGTATATTGGGGTCATACCAGTTTTATACAAAAGCCGAATTCCAAATAAAAATCTAAGAAATATTGTTCTATTTAATTTCCTGAACATGCATGTATGTTGATTACAATTTTACAAAAATATTTAAAATGGTATTCCTTTTTTCGTGGACAAAAATTGGAGGAGCTCACTTTAAATCCAATTAAATCGCTAATAGCTAGATCATACTAAACGCATGAAGATAATTTCCGGATTGGGTTGACCTAGCTTTCTAGTTTATTAATTTAGGTTTAGGTCCTCTTATACCTTTCATTTTTCATACCTAAGTTCAAGCACTTACATTTTTGTTGAGGTCTTGTTTATATTCCTACGATGTAGGTTCAATCTCTATAATATAACTCTTTTGTGTGAAATTAACATCATATTATTACTTTAAATGAATAATGCTAATAGAATAAGAGCGTTTTAACACTAACATATACTCGTACTAATGATATATAACGTCTGGAAAGTATCCTTCTGAATCGCAAAGCCCAATGTTGTGAAATCAATACAGAACCAGCAAGTCACGGAGCTATATATTGTGACGGGGGTTCAATTGACAAAACTTATATACTCCATTATATATAGGTAAAAAAAGATTATATATATAACCAGGGGCGGAGCTACGGTGTTTTAAGGGTGTTCAGGCGAACATCCTTCGCCGTTTAAAAGGAAAAACAAAAATATTTCGAAGAGTTTCAAAAGAAACCAAAAAATGGCTTATCAAAAGTATTCTATTTCTAAAAAAAATAAGAGAAGAACTTTCAAAAGTTTCAAAAGTCATTCTAATTGTATTATTTAGATTCAAAGAAATACCTGAATCAAATGAAACAAAAAAAGAAAAAGATTCTCTAATTAGTAATCAGATAATTAACGAATCATTTAGTCAAATTGAATCTGGAAATTGGCCAAATTCTTCACTGATAGAAGCCAAAATGAAGGATTTGACTGATAGAACAAGTATAATCAAAAATCAAATAGAAAGAATTACAAAAGATAAAAAGAAAGTAACTCCAGAAATAGACATTAGTCCTAATAAAACAAATAATATTAAAAAATTAGAATCGCCAAACAATATTTTCCAAATATTAAAAAGAAGAAATACTCGATTAATATGGAAATTCCATTATTTTCTAAAATTATTCATTCAAAGATTATACATCGATCTATTTTTATCTATCATTACTATTCCCAGAATTAATACACAACTCTTTCTTGAATAAAAAATTATACTGTGTATATAGATAAAATGCTACGCTAAATAAATATATATTACATTTTGAACACCCTTGACATAGCTAAGAGAGGTAGCTCAGTGGTGGAAGGTTGTTTAGAAATGGCTTAAGTGGCAACCGCGGGGGTTCTCAATCCCTAGCAGCTGCTTTTTAGTATTTTGTAGTTCGATTCTCAGTACGTAGTTAATACACATTGATTATTGGCTATAGCCTTATGGGCTATATTGGCCTACTTTTTATTTTTGAGAAGCGGCACAATAACAAACTTCACACCCAACTTTTTCATTTTGAAAAACGAAAGTGCCAATATCCAATTGGATTCTAACTGATGCCTTTGACCTTTGTTTTTTCATTAAATTTTCTAAACAAAACTTAAAAGTAATTATTTATTAAAAGATATTTAATAAGTAAATCATAAAAACTCTCTACAACTCTGTGAAAATTGAAAGCATAAAAGGCTTTACAAAGAAATTGAAAAGAACCATCTTTTGGTCTGCTCTCAGTTCTTCATGTCTCGTAGTGTTGTCATCAAGCCTAAAATTATTTGATTCTAGGTTAAATTATCTTCTCTATTTCTCTTTTTTTTCTTCTCTATCCGTTCACTTCATGTTAAATTAAATATGCATAATTTGTTTGTTCTTTTTATGTTCATTAAAGCTAAATACTACATTTTCGATGCACCCGTTCAGTACAAAAAATTATTTACTAATATTGTATAGCTTGATTTTAAAAATTTTGATGCATCCGCTCATAAAAAAAATTTACTAATCCAAAGCTTGAACACCCTTCGTGAAATTCCTGGCTACGCGACTGTATATAACTCGTTGAATTCCCTACATATAAATACACTTTTATGTATTGTTTTCTGAATTCCTTGTTAAAATTTCTGGTCCGGCCATGAAGGAATTAATATCAAGGTCATACCACATTATATCAAAACAATCTTTTCTCGGATATATTTATGTCCATGCTTCTTTCTCTCTTTTTGGCTGTTTCGTTTTTCGTGTTTAGCTATTTTCTTTCTTCTATTTTGTTGGTATATCTTCTTATTTATGGTTATAGGTTGGAGAAAGGTAGAGTCTAGCGGAGGCATACAAAGCATACATTGCTATTTATTAGGTGTTCATGAAAAGAAATTCAAATCACATTGGCTAAAACAGGGTATAAAGTATGCCATAATTCATAGTTTACCTATAAAATCCTCTCTTAATCTTCTTTACAACTTAATTAACCAACCAAAAAAATCTGAAAATGCCTATAATATCAATTACTTCACCTTCCTATATTTTAATATTCATGATTTTGATGTCTAGCAGCCTGATCAGCATCTCCCTTTCTCAAGATTTTCATTGTCCAAAAGGGATTCCAAAGTACTCAGTACCAGTGTTCAAAGAAGACATTGACTTGATGCAATTCTCTGAGAATTTAGAGTTCTTAGAAGCTGAATACTTCTTGTGGGCTACACATGGTTATGGTCTTGATATAGTAGCACCCGAATTAGTCATGGGTGGGCCTCCCCCAATTGGTGTCCACAAAGCAAATCTTGATCCTTTTACAAAGGCCATCATCACTGAGTTTGCCTTGCAAGAAGTTGGCCATCTCAGGTCCATGCTTACCCGAATTTAACTTGTACACATTGACATTGTAAAAAAAAATGTGGGGACATATTTTGGTTTTGGCAATTGCTCATATAATCTCACTAAGAAGGGGTCATTTCATTGTTATTGTTGCGACTGTTAGATTAGATATGCTACCTAGGGCTCGATTTTAGTACTAGTCCATAACGATCAAAGTCGAAGCATGAGCCTATTAATTAAGCAAATTCAATAAAGCAACAACTGGACCATAGAGAAGCGCCCATAAACTAGAGTCTTGGCCGATTTGAAAGATCATTTAATGTACTTAAAACAACTGAATTTTGGACTAATAATATCAAAATTAGGCAATCGCATGCAATAATAGGTTAAGATATATTGGTAAAATGTAACTAGTTTTTTTTTCCTCCTTTCTAACATTCTATTGTGGGTTAATTCTTCTTTTTTCGTTTTTTGTCCTTTTGGGCGATTTTGTAGGGCACTTAAATCGAAAGTAGGTGGTTTTCCAAGACCTTTGATGGATCTAAGTGCTAAAAACTTCGCAAAGCTATTTGATGAAGCATTTGGTTACAAATTGGAACCCCCATTTGATCCTTATAGAGATAGCCTCAATTTCATGCTGTCTTGCTATGCACTGCCATATACTGCATTGGTCGGTTATGTTGGTACAAATCCCCTCATCAAAGGCTATGAAACAAAAAGAGTAAGTACCCATGGAAAAGCCAGAAATTTCTATAAAGGTGTTCTAGATTTAATACATATGTACAAAAAAGTAAAATTTAACTTATAAGCACTTGACTTATAAATACAAACGTATAGATAAGCAAAAAGCACTTATAAGTCAGTTTGACCAGCTTATAAGCTTAGCCAACCATCTTGTAAGTATTATTGGAGACGCTGGATATTTCAATAAGTTTGTTGAAAATTTAATTATGCACAAAAAGTAAATTTTGACAACCTATATACATTAATTTGGAAAAACTACACCATAATACCTTTGGATGATCTAGTTTACAAAATAGCCCACAAATGTATATGTTTTGTATATTTGTACTTAAATATACACATATTATACATATAATATACATATACTATATGTATACATGGTATACATATCAGTTTAAAAAATTTGTATATTTGAGCTACTTCCCCAAATTAAGTTTGGCTGAAGGACATAAAAGAAAGAATCCTTTTTAATTTTCTGGAGAGAATGGTGGTAAACTTGCAATATGTCCGAAGTAACTTCCCCTATTTAAATTGTGCTATAATGCAGCTTTTGGCAGGACTATTAGGAGCTGAATCAGGGCAAGATACAATGATCAGAATGTACCTTTACCAGAGAGCTTCAAAATTAGTGTACCCATACAAACACACTGTAGCTGAGTTCACAATCCACATCTCCAATTTAAGAAACCGTTTGGCAATGTGCGGGACTAAAGACGAAGGTTTGTTCGTGCCATGGCAACTTGGTGCCGAGAATCGTACAGCAACTAACATATTATCAGCCGATGTCAATTCGCTCTCCCAATGGCGGACTCCAGCAGAGATTCTAAGGATTGTGTATAACACTGGCAATGAGCATGTTCGTGGTGGATTTTTTCCTCATGGTGCCAATGGCAACATTGCTAGGAGATTGTTAAAACTATAGTAACAGAAACATGCTCCAGAAAGACAACTATCACTTGTTAATTTTGAAATAGAGTGACTAAGTTCGGAAAAATAACAAGTACCATGCATAATGCATTTGTTAGTTGTAACATAAAAATAACATCACAAATGTATGATTCGAGCTTTTTTCTCAGCAGTCATCCTAATTCCTAAGTACATCTCAAGTGAATGTTGTTCTCGCTATATCTAGGGGAGTGCATTTGATTTTTCGATTTAGTTTTTGCATTATTTGAATTTGAATTTTTCAAATAATTATTACTTGAAAGACGTAAAGAGAATAACTACTATAAAGAATGAGAAGTAGTAATGTTGTCTGTTAAATATTTTTTAAACAATTCAAAATTCACATATTTAATTTTTTGTGATGATGACGTGAGTTGAGTTTAAATGAAATGGTGAGATTCATATAGTCGACTCTGACTTGTTTATAACTGAAGCGTAGTTGTTATTATTATCAATTCATTTTGTTGAAATAAAGGATACCACTTGACACAAATTTGATGAATAACCAATCACTCCTAATCCCCTGTAATAACGCAACAAACCAAAAGGCTAATAAACATGCACATTTAATATAACAACATATCCGGTGTAATTTCGCAAGTAAAGTCTGAGGAGGGTAGGATGTACGCAGACCTTAAGTATTATCTAATGTTAGTTGAATCCGTTACTGATCATATATCGATAATAATACACTCACCACAAACACTCACACACTATAACAATTTAATTTTTTGAATTTTTATTTTAAAAATCTGAAACTAAATCAAGAAACCAATTTTTTTAGATTTTACCCAAACCAAACCCATATTGTTAGCTTTGGGAAAAATTTATAATTCCCTTGAATTCCAATCTATCTAAATGTGTATATGATTAGTTCCATTAAATTTAAGTTGAGCTATGTGAACTGAATTAAAATTTGATTTGATTTAAAATCTTTGTTCTATTAAAAAACTATTACTCCATTAAACTTTTTTTGGTCATGAACTAATAAAAATTTTGGTCATGAACTTTTAAATTTGAGAATTGATTTTAAATTAATTTAGTCAAATACATGTCAAACTTGAGCGAAGTACTTAGTACGATAGCGGAGAAAGTGCCGGAAAAATAACAGCGCCCACATATACACAAGGGGCGGGAATGGTGGCAATTGTGAGAAAATGAACTCACAGCGGCATTTCATCAAACACTTGATACGCAGCACAAAAAACCACCCTATAATCTCGTTACAGCTCAAAATATGCTTCCTATTCTCTTCATCCACAACGCCAATTCATACACCAATCCTAATTGATCGAAAGAAAAGCCTTTACACCTCATTTTTCTGCACACTAGTTCATTTATTCCTTCGTTGCCACCGTCTTTCTAGAGCCACTGAAACATTCTCTTCAATGAGAAATTACAATCTTGTCCCTGACCTTGTTTCCTGGAACCATTTATTGCATCATTTCAATTCTTCAGGTCTGGTTGATCAGGTAATTAACCTTTATTCTGATATGCTCTCTTGTGGAGTGGTTCCTAATGTAGTTACTCGTAATATAGTCGTGCATTCGCTTTGTAAAGTTGGAAAAATTGAAGAAGCACTTGAATTAGTTAGAGAGAATGAATGTGATACTGTTACTTATAACACTTTGATATGGGGATTTTGCAGAATTGGGTTTGTGGAAATGGGGTTTGGATTGGTATCTGATATGTTGAAGAAGGGTGTTTTTGTTGATGGTATTACTTGTAATATATTAATTAAGGGGTTTTGTGATAAGGGTCTTTTGTATAATGCTGAATTGGTGATGGAAATGTTGAGTGATAAAGATGTTATCGGTTTTAACACTCTGATTAATGGATATTGTAAGGCTGTTGAGATGAGTGGTGGTCTTGAAATGATGGAGAGGATGAAAAGAGAAGGTTTATTACCTGATATTGTTACGTTTAATACTTTGATTAATGGTTTCGGTATAATAGGAGATTTTGATGCAGCAAAATGTATCATGGATGAGCTCTCGGACTCTTATGATGGTGAAAATAAGGGCCTGGTAGTTGGAGACTTGGGTTTAGAACCAAATGCTATTACATACACCACATTGATTAGTAAATATGTTAAGTGGTTTCAGTTTGAGAAAGCATTTGCTACATTTGAAGAAATGACGAGGCGTGGTTTCGTCCATGACGTTGTTACTTATAATTCCCTTATATATGGTCTTTGTAAATGTGGGCGGTTGTATGAGGCCAAATTACTTCTTGATGAGATGAGAAGAGTGGGAGTGGATCCTAATCATGTGACATACTCTATTTTTATTCATCATTTGTACAAAAGTAAGGCTGAAAAAGTTGCTGCTCACTTTCAAAGTCAAATAGTGGTTAGAGGAGTGTCTTTCGATGTTGTCTTGTTTACCTCTTTGATGGATGGGCTTTTTAAAGTTGGAAAGGCCAGGGAAGCAAAGGACATGTTTCAGACACTCTTGAAGTTTAACATAACTCCAAATCATATTACTTATACTGCATTGGTCGATGGGCAATGCAAATCTGGTGACTTAAACAGTGTAGAGCTTTTACTGCAACAAATGGAACAGAAAGGTGTTTTACCAAATGTGGTCACATTCTCTTCTGTAATTAATGGTTATGTCAAAAGTGGAATGGTTGATGCAGCCATGGAAATAATGAGGAAAATGGTAAGCATAAATGTTAGCCCTAATGTTTTCACATATAATACTCTGATTGATGGCTGCTTTAAGGCTGGTAAACATGATATGGCTCTTGCCCTGTATGAGGAAATGCGGTTGAAGGGTGTTGAGGAAAATAAATTCTTGTTAGATACATTTGTGAATAATTTGAAAAAATTGGGTAAAATGGATGAAGCGGAGGCATTTTTTGTGGATATGGTATCTAAGGGTCTGTCACCTGATCATATTAACTACACATCATTGATGGATGGACTCTTTAAAAGAGGGAAGGAGTCAACTGCTCTTCAATTGGTCGAAGAGATGAAAGAGAAAAAAATATGCTTTGACACAATAGCGTGCAATGTACTGCTTAATGGATTATTGGGAATTGGCCAGTATGAGGTACAGTCTGTTTATGCTGAAATTAAGAAATTCGGTCTAGTTCCAGATATTCAAACTTTCAATTCTTTAATTAATGCTTATTGCAAAGAGGGAAAATTGGAAAGTGCTGTCAAACTTTGGGGTGAAATGAAGAGCTGTGGGATATTGCCTAATTCAATCACTTGTAATATATTGGTGAAAGGACTTTGTGAAGTAGGTGATATTGAAAAAGCAATGGATTTGTTAACGGAAGTGGTGACAATTGGTTTTCACCCTTCACCAGATATTCACAAATTTGTTCTCGATGCTGCTTCAGGCCATAGAAGAGCAGATATAATCCTAAGAATGCATGAGCGACTTGTCGGCATGGGGCTTAAGCTTGACCAGACTGTTCACAACACTCTTATTGCTGTCTTATGCAGGCTAGGGATGACCAGAAAGGCAACGTCAGTACTAGAAAATATGAGAGAAAGAGGACTTTCGGCTGATACTACCACTTATAATGCCTTCATACGTGGATATTGCAAAAGTTACCAATTTCAAAAGGTTTTTGCAACATATTCCGAGATGCTGGGTGAAGGAGTTTCTCCTAATGTTGCAACATACAACACTATATTAGGATCTCTCTCAGCTGTTGGACTGATGAATGAAGCAGCTGAATTGCTCAATGAAATGAAGGGGAGGGGTTTTGTCCCTAATGCTAATACGTATGACATTTTAGTCTCTGGCCATGGGAAAATTGGAAATAAAAAGGAATCCATCAAGCTTTACTGTGAGATGATTACAAAAGGTTTTGTTCCTTGCACTAGTACCTATAATGTACTCATCTTTGACTTTGCAAAGGTGGGAAAGATGAGACAGGCTCAGGAACTAATGCATGAGATGCAAGTCAGAGGGGTATTACCAAATTCTTCAACATATGACATACTAATAGTTGGATGGTGCAAGCTATCAAAAAGGGTGGAGCTTGAAAGGTCATTGAGACTGTCAGGTCGCAGTGAGGTAAAGAAATTACTTGAAGAGATGAAAGATAAAGGTTTCACTCCAAAAGAAACCACCCTTTGTTATATCAATCCTGCCTTCTCAAAATCAGGAGAAAATGACACAGAATGGTGGTTGAGCAGATGGCACAAGACGAAGCAGACTTGATCCTTGAAAATTAAAGGTGGAATTTCTCTGTGTTTTGAAGTTGAAAATTCAGGTTAAGGTTAAGTGATGTGGATGAGAGAAGCGAGCAAATGAGAAGAATTTACGTAAGTTTTTCTTTCCCGTGTGTTTCCTGTTTTGTTTCCGCCTCATTCTTCTACTCAATTGTATAGGAAGTCAAAATGCCTTATATTGATTGTCTACAGGAATTAAGCTTTTCCCTTAATGCAATCCAATTACAAGGATGTATCAAGATATGATGATTAATTGGGGACTAATGGGGTAGTTTCGTATATGTGCTTTGCATAAATAGTGCTAACAACAACAACAATGATGCTTCAATCCAAATGGACCGAACTTGTCAGGTCACTATATGATATGTGGATTATCTTTGTTTTCTTTAGGCTGGCATATTAATATGCTTGTGTAACTGTCAATTGCTCCTCCTGTAAAAGGAAGAAAAAGACTTGACATGATTTTTCTAAATATAGAGCCAAGATGATGAGCTTGAAGCGAAGTTTCTGGAGGAGAAAAGCTGCACTTGAAGCTAAATACCAGCAACTGTATGAACCATTGAATACAGAGGTACGAAGAATATTTTTTTGTTGCTTGTTCCATGTCTGCTTGTTGGAGGTGAAATTAGCTCTTTCCTTCCAGTCACAGAAAAAATGGCATACAGTTTGGCTGTCCTTCCGGTTTATGATTTTGTTGATGTGTTGCACAGATATGAAATAGTAAATGGGGTTTTCGAAGTGTAGGGTGTTAATGAAGCTCCCATGAACATGGATGAGGATAAAAAGACTGAAAATGCTAAAGTTTTTATTGGATATTTCCTTTCATCTGTGCATATTGATTGGTAGGCTTTAATTTTGTTATTGGTGTGAAAAATTGCTGCAGAGAGAGGTGTTTCCAACTTCGTGCTGACTGCAACGAAGACTAATGAGATATTGGCAGAGGAGGTAAATAACAAATCGTTTAAATATTTCGTGGTTCTAAGTACCAAACTTTTAACTGCAAATGACTCTGCTTTAGATCTTAAAGCATGACCAAGAAGCTTTGAATTAACTCAAGATATCAAGTGGTGCAGGATTCATAACCAGAAGTGTTTTAAGCTTCACTTCTTTGATACAAAACCTTTTCTCAGGAGTTCTGTCTTGAATAAAACCTATCACATGATTGGTGATGATGAACATATACCGGAGGTATTAGGTAGGTTTTAACTTCTCAGTGTTTTGGCTTTATATCATATGATCCTAGTCTTGTTTGTTCATTTGATGTGCGATGTCTTGCAGGACTGACAGAATGGCATCCAGGTAAAGGCTTGGCTCAAAAGATAATAAAAGGGAAGCCAAAGAAGGGGTCAAAAAATGCTAAACCCTTAATCAGGACTGATACCCGCAAAAGCTTTTTCTGTATCTCTAATCCGCCAGAAGTATGTGAAGATGATGACGACAATGATGAAGATGTTGCAGGTTTAACAACTTTGATTTCCTTTCAATTACTCCATATGTGATTCTAAATGTTCTTGACCTGATTTTGTAAGTACGTCAAATGTAACTTGACAGGCTGACGACCTCCAGATCTAATGGGAGAAAATCATTGACATTCGGTCAGTTGCTGGTTTCTTCTTAGCTTTGGATTTCGTTTTGAGTTGATGTCCATGTGTCATTCAATCCAGTCAACAACTTCTACGTGTTCTATGAGTTATATGGTGCCATTGTTAGGAAGTGAAGTTAGATTGAAGTAGTAAATTTGATGTTCCAATTTGGGGCTCCAATTTAGCAACTCGACAATTTGGGACAAAGTACATCCCCTGTGTTGTGTCATGGTTTATAGAGGCTTTTGGAAGGGATGAATTTGAAGATAGTGAAGAAGATGAGGATGAACAAGAAGACGATAAGGAGGAGGATGAGGATGAATAAGAGAAGAGCAAGAAGAATTTACGATAAGTTTGGCATGTTTCCGTAAATGATTCAAATTTTTGCTCTTATTATTTGGAGATGCTGAAAGTTATTTTAGTCTGTCTGTATGATTTTTTTTTCAATTGTCCTTTTAGTGTCAACATCAAATATGAGATGAATGGCTTTTGTAGCATGTTTCATAGGTGATGTCGTAAATTGCCTCTCCTCGTTTTTTTTTTTTTTTTTAGTATGTGACATGTTTATTCAAGAAAATAGTAGAAGAGTGCCATAGCACAAGTTGGAGAAGGTCAGCACGGAGAACGTCCTCCAGAGTGGGAACTGTAGTTTGTCTTCTGCCCATGACAGCTGATGGAACAAATGGAAGAAAAATTTGGTATGCACTATTACAAGGTGCATTTTATTCCTAAGCAAATTGCAGTATTAGACACCCTTTTTTTTCTTCTGTTTATATGTCAAAACTGAATAGTCAGTTTATGTTCCACATTGTAACTATGCTGCCAGCTCAGAGTTTAAATTGCAGTGAAGTCGTCTAATGTTGTATGGGAAGTATCTAGCATCAAGATCCAGCCTTGCTATACCTCTTTTCTCTATCTCAGAAATTTACTGTTTCTTAAATTTCTATAAGGACGCCTGTTTTTCGTTTATCCTTACTGTTGCAGAAAATTGCCAACACAATCGAGTATGCTTGTGTGAGAGGCTTGTAGGTAATTTATATCAATGCTTAAAACAGTGCAAAAAGATTCTGTGATTGGCATAAACCTTGTTTGGACCTAACAGATCTTGAGCGCTTACCCATCTTCAAAAGTTGTCGTCAGACCATCACCAAGAGAATTTCAGAGGTTCTAGTCTTTTTAGTACTCTGGATAATCCCTGTTAAGTAATATGTATATTATTTTCTTCTCTTTTGTAGAATAGTCGTCGTTTAAGTAACATCATCCCGTGAATATTTCCTGACAAGGTCTTTAACTGGTTCCCTCTTATAGCTCTGGTTGAAATGTTGAATGTCTAGTTAGTTGATAAAATGCACTTGAAGTTTCTGAAAATATGGAAAGTTGAGTGGTTCAACATATGGTTAGTTTGTCGATGGATTGAGCAGATTTTTGTCTCCCACAGTTCACATTAGCATGATCCCAGGACAATGCTTACATGCCAGGATGTTATTCAATTCTTTATTAAATTACAACCACTCTAATTGAGGACCACCAAGTCCATTTCTTAGACCCTAGCCAGTATGAACTTGTAGTTTTAGTTTATTAGTATAGGTTTGGTAAAAGGAATCTGGTATCCTCTAGGCATCTAGAAATGAGGTAAACTTGAAATATATTATTATTACCAATGTGCCATATTAATAACTTATTAGACGGGGCAAAGTCGGCTAATAAGCTCTAAGTAATCCCTCTGTCTCAAAATATTTGTCACATTTCTTATTTACAAACTCATTAAAAAAGCATTTATAAGGGTAGCATTTTGATTATTTTACCAACTTAACATATTTCATCATGTTCTCTCTCCTCAATAAATATTTACTCCATTAATGACGAAACCTCTTAAATGTTGATATGCAAACTCACAAAATCAACCAATTGATATAATTAATACTAGGGTAAAATGGGAAAAAGCTACTTAATTTTATCTTGGGTAAATAAAACGATAAATATTTTGAGACAAGTATTTTTGGTAAGGACGACAAATATTTTGAGGCCGAAGGAGTATAAGTTAAAGTCTAAGCCTTTGTTAGTTAGAGGTTATAAATTCAATTATGGTGCGATTACTTATGTATTTAATTTCATTTCTTTTAATCTTTCAACGAAATAGTTCAACCAACATAGCATTACCAAAGATAGTGGACAGAATCAAGTTACCAAAACAGTAGTTAAAGCTCTTTTATTTTTATCTGGTGGCTGTTCCCTTTAATAAAAGTAGGATGTTAATTACTTTTATGATTAAAATACTGATATTGGTGCATATTTTTAGTAATAAATTTATTGGACGATACAGCTGGCTTTGGCCATTGAGAAAGAGTTTGGTTTAGGGACGCGCACACACCGACCCATCCTGTGATCTGTTATTGGGACCCCACACCCCTATATATATATATATATTGCTGTACACAACGGATACTTCAGATAACGTTCCCATATAACACCGTTAGTGTTCCCAAAGTCCTTATACTTTCTTTTTCCTTCACTGAATAAAGCTTTCTTACTGATGTTTTCGAGACTGACTTCTTTACCGTTGCCTTATTTGAAAATGTTATCTCGGCGCCAGTGCCAAGGCTAAATGGCTCCTTCTTTGTCTAAAACCTTGATCACTATGCGTTTTTCCCGCTTTATATATCTAAACTAAAAGGTTAAAACTATTATAAACCGCACAAGTAATTAAAAAGTGAACCTAATATGCACCCCATACTGTGTCTAACTACTTCAAAATTGATTTTGCATAACAAATACTTGACAGTTGACATATGTGTGACATATGACATGAAGCTCCTATAAGTTACCTAAACACACACACTGACAAAAGCATACCCTTATAGTCAATTTCAGTTGGTCGACATTTCATTGCTAGTTAGTGATGACTTTATAGTTTTCTGCCAAGCTCCCAATCCAATTCCACCATCATTAACGAGTATTATGACTTAGATGAGTCATTCACATGTTTAGCTTACATAGATAATTGTAAAATCAAAGAGAATTATGTTTGCTAAGGTAGAAAGAAGGGCAAAATGTAACACGAAAGGGAAATGACAAGTGTATGTTATTGCCCACTTTCATCGGATGGAAAGTTGGCGAGAGTTGTTAGTTCAAAAGCCAATTTAGACATTTTCTCTTCAATTATATGTTGTAATAAAATGCTTGAAGCAAAGTTTTTTTTTTTTTTTTTTTCACCTAACCAGATTTATATAAAGATATTTAAATGTTGTGATTAACCAAAGCAAGTTAAAATTAGTGGAACGGGTAATATGCTGTCATCCTTTTTATTTAATACTTTATTTATTTAATTAAATAAATTTGACATAAAGCAGAACACCAAACACAATCATTGATAACGGGGAATCTGTAACACACACACTGACAAAAGCCTAGCCAACCAGAATAGAAAGGGGAAAGAGCAAATCTCGTGTTTTAGTTAGTTGACTTTAGATTTTTGGACGGACTTGCCCAAATTATATAAAACCATCATTACCTAGTATTATGTCTTTTTTTTTTATATTTATTTTACTTTGTATCCCTATTTTAGATAATTGTAAAATCAAAGAGAATTATGTTTGCTAAAGGTAGAAAGAAGGGCAAAATGCAACACGAAAGGGAAATGACAAGTGTATGTTATTGCCCACTTTCATCAGATGGAAAGTTGGCGAGAGTTGTTAGTTCAAAAGCAAATTTAGACATTTTCTCTCTTCAATTATATGTTGTAATAAAATGCTTGAAGCAAAGTTTTTTTTTTTTTTTTTTCACCTAACCAGATTTAGAAAAGATATTTAAGTGTTGTGATTAACCAAAGCAAGTCAAATTAGTGGAACAGGTAATTGCTGTCATCCTTTTTATTTAATACTTTATTTATTTAATTAAATAAATTTAACATAAAGCAGAACACCAAACACAATCATTGATAACGGGGAATCTGTAACGGTGACGGAAGTGAGCTGGACGCATAAGCCTAGCCAACCAGAATAGAAAGGGGGAAAGAGCAAAACGTGTTTCGGTTGACAAGATTATTGGACGGACTTGCCCAAATTATATAAAACCCTACCTAGCTCTGCCGTCTTTTTCTTTATATTTATTTACTTTGTATCCCTATTTTTAATAAATACTACAGCTCCACACTATTCTTTTCTCCCTTATTTTCTCTTCCTACTACGGGAGCAGTGGACAGCTCAGTCAGTCGAATATCTTTTCATTTTCTACCCATTTTGGACATCCTATTTCCTACTTATTACGATAGTTGCCATTACCTAACCTTATCAAAATTTAATTTTTTTTCTTGTCCTTTCTTTTTCCTTGGATATTGCCATAGTAATAAAACTCATTACGACCAACTTTCTATCATTTTCAAACATTTCTTTTGTTCTAGTTAAGGAATTATCATGTACATTGCTCGTAGTCATCTTCTAAAATAAGTGGTTATTTTTTCTAACAATAGCACATATAGTTGTGTTTTCGTGAAGTTTGTCTATCTTTATACTTTGCTTCAAGTACTAGGTCAATCAATGAAATAATTGTGCCTCAATTTAAATTAATGAAATTAAGCAAGTGCCAAGACGGCACATTCTTGTAAATTTAATAGTTGAAAAATCATAATGATTTTGACTATCTTTTTCATTGTCTATTAACCTGTTTCAACCTTCCTCCTTCATGTATAATTCAAGATAATAAGAAGAAAATAATTGGTAATTGTTTAAAGAGGTAAAAAAAATATGGAGTAGTTTTCTACTGTTAAAGTGATTTCAAGTGGTTGATCAAAGACAATTTCAAAATTATCAAATTGATGATAAAAGAAGTTTGTGCATATTGATTATGTGCAACTAAATAAAATTACATGCTAAGTAGTAGGTATTAGACTATGAAACGGTACACACGTTATAAAAGACCATTCTAATCCTCTTGTTGTCATAAGGAATCACATTATTTCAACTATTTTATAGTAATTTGTAATCTATTGGACAATGTCAAACTCAACCCTTTCTCAACATTTGATAGCTACCTCACCATTTACTTTGAAAAATATATTTTTGTGAAATGAAATTTTAGCAATAATGATAATTATAGTTTGCGTTTGGCTAAATTATTCAAAAATCGCATTTGTTAATATTATGGAAGCAATTCATATAAAGTTTGGCCTCTCTTTAAAAAAATATTTCTTTAGCGTGCATTACGAAAAAGAATGGATAAAAATTCACTTTACAATTAGTAATCCTTATTTAAATAGATAAATTATTTGAAATATTTATGATAAATTTTAATTAAGTGAAATTCTTTAATTTTATTTAACTAAAATGTAAAACATAAAGTCATAAGATACATCAAAGAGTATGTTTATGAGACTTTTTTTCATAAATCTGTTATCGACAACGGATGAGATCAATTTTTATTTTTACAATTGGGATAATTTGGAAAGTATCAACTTTTGTTAAGAATATTTTTATCTTAAAATATTAAAATAACTTGTACTTCTACTTCATATGATGATATATCCATCTTTTCGGCTTGCTGTACACGACAGAAAAATAACTCGCTAAAACATGTTCTCTCTTTTTTCAAAATTTTTTAGAACTTGGTCAAACCAGCTATAAGGGACGATACTCACATTAACACAACACAATATTTCATTCTAATCCTTTTAGTCCATAATTAAACCTCAGATAATATCAAGTATTTTATGACTTGTTTCTTACTTGGAAATTGTCAAAGCTCAATATGTGATTGCAATTTTCTCAACAATATTTGATAGCTACCTCACCAATTATATATGCCATACATGTCTAACGCCGGCTTTAAAAAAAATTAAAAATAAACCCCAACCTCTAAATTCTCCGCGTTGAAAATAAAAGTTAGTGGACACCCAATAAATCAAAGTATCAAACTTTCCTAATCCTCCCTGGCAATATAGTAATAAAGTCCAATATCAAGGGCAGATAACCAATCCCCCCTACTTATAACACAACTGGCCTTTGCCCATTTATAATTGTCTTCTTCTTCAGAGAGTTTGCAAAAATAACCAAAGTTTCAACACCGAACACAAAAACAAGAAGAAACAAGCAAAAGGGTGTCTTGATTTTACATCAAAAATGGGAATTAAGTCGTGTTTGGCTATTTGTGTTCTTGTTTTTGCATTTTTCATTTCAATGGCTAAGGCTGGTGACAGTGGAGCCTACGATTGGATAATACCGGCAAGATCTGGGGAATCGTGCAAAGGGAGTATAGCAGAATGCATGGCTGAAGAAGAAGAGTTTGCTTTGGACAGTGAATCAAACAGGCGTATTTTAGCAACAAAGAAGTACATCAGCTATGGTGCGCTGCAGAAGAACAGTGTACCATGTTCTAGACGTGGTGCTTCATATTACAACTGTAAACCAGGTGCTCAAGCAAATCCTTATTCTCGTGGATGCAGTGCTATTACTCGTTGCAGGAGCTAAGAAAAAATAAAAAGTGTATTTCTCGTGGTATATTGAATTTTTATTTTTATTTTACTTTTTTTTTTTTTTTGGTTGTTGGTATACGAATGAAGAGAGAGAATGGTGATGCTCACTTGATGGGTATTAATTGTTGTCATAAAACTCTTTTTGATTATTTTTTCATTTTTTTTCTTTTTTTTGGATGGTGTTTTTATATACAGAACTTATAGTAACTGAATTTGTCTGTCAATAATTCAATTTTAACAAAATTGTTGGTACTAGAATGTTTATTAGCCTCTCTTTGGATGGTGTTTTTATGTAGTAGTACAACTTATAGTAACTGAATTTGTCTGTCAATAATTCAATTTTAACAAAATTGTTGGTACTACTATATGTTTATTTTAGCCTCTCTTTGGATGGTGTTTTTATATAGTAGTACAACTTATAGTAACTGAATTTGTCTGTCAATTCAATTTTAACAAAATTGTTGGTACTACTATATGTTTATTAGCCTCTGTTTTGATGGTGTTTTTATGTACTACAACTTATAGTAGCTGAATTTGTTGGTACTATATGTTTAATTGCCTCTTTTTCAGATTTCTGCTCTTATTGAATGAAAATTATTGGAAATTTGTGAGGTTTGTTTGGATAGGTATTGTCATTTTCAAGATTTGAGTTTTTTTAAAATTTGTCATGTTCGAGATCTGGATTTGAATAGACCTTGTCTTCTTCTGTTTGATACAGACTGTTTTTTGATTTGATATGTTAATTATTTGAGCTAGTAAAAGGGGAAATTTTGACCAGTGACGAAAAAAGAAGCAAACAACTTTTGAAGCTTTGTATTTCAATTCCCAGCTTTTCATTGGTCATGGTGGTGTGAACATAGGAAATTTTGACCATCATTTTGAATTGCTTTTTTCTGTTTACAGTTTTCTTTTTTTAGGCAAAAGCTGAGAAATACAGAGTAGTTGCGATGTTTTTGAGAGAATAAAAGAATAAGGAAATGACTCAAATGAGGGGAAAGGTTTGATGAAGATTTGAATTAGATTCTTTGCAGAAAGTGTAGTGAACTTGCAATTTTGAAGTTTTAGGTAGACTGACAAGCAATGAAGGAATCAAATTTCGAAAATAAAAAACTCCCGTCCCAATTAAGTTAATGTTATTAGTTTTATGAGCTAATTTCGTATTTTCACTGATATTGTATTTTATTGTAATTTGCTTATTCACTTGTTTCTCAAGCTTTTGAGCCAGCTCTTTCAACTATTATCTCTCTAATTTCCTAGCATATTCGATGACACAGAGTCATTTGATTTAAATTTTCCTCTTGTTTTTTGTCTTGATAAATGGACTAGCTAAGATTATTTTTCTCATATAAAAAGTGGATCTTTTCAAAATATTGAAGTAGAAAACTTGCTAGGAAGCGTCTATTGAACGTAATTGCAATCACGCATTGTGAATGCAAGTGTATGTGCATTTATCATGGCATGGTGAAGAGAACAACACCTGGGAAATGGAAGATGGAAATATTATTTTGTATGACGAGCAAAATTGAGTTTGTATGAGTACTCCAGGACAGTTTTAGGTCTTTTTGAAATCACCATTAATTTTTGTCACAGGACATAGCAAATTGTGAACCTCTTCATAAAGAAGTAAATTTTTGCTAAGTTATCTTACAATAACAAGTCTTCATAGAGGATCTGAAAATTTATAATAGTAGGGGTAGTATAGTAGCTGGTTAGAATTATGCGGGTATTAGTAATGCAATGATTAGATATGAGAGAATTTATGTATTATTTTATGTTGGGATTAGTTACGCAGGATTTAGTTATCCATATATTAGTGATTTCATTTTCTATCTTGCATAAAATAATACATAATTTTTCTCATAACTTATTTATATATTAGTTATGCGGGTTTCTAAATTACAAACCAAACACCATATTAGTGTGTTGAATATTATACATAGCAAAAAATTGTTACTAAATATGGTACTCCCTCATAGGATCAAAAAAGAGTTCACAGCCCTATTTCGCACACTTTCTTAGAAAATACTAACTTCTAAACAAAAATAGGTAATTTGACTAAATTACCCCTAATTAAATAAGCATTGGGATTTGATCATATAACACTTAATAGGAGCAAATCTGAAAAAATAATGTTAATTCTTTCTTGATTTGATAAATGGACACTTTTTTTTACTCAAGAAAAAAAGGCTAAGTGAACATTTTTTTTTATCCGGAGGAAATATTACTTACGTAGTGGTTCTTAGTATTAACTTAGCTCCTATCCAACTGCCAAATTCTTAAATTTTGAATCCGTTGTATTTAATAGTGATGATCCCCACAAACTATAACTACACTTTGATGCTCTGCTTCTTATAACTGCCTTATCATGTTACTTGGAAAGCAATTAATCATCACTTATTTAGTATCTCCAGCTACACAGACAAAGCAGTAGAAATTAAAAAACAGTTGAGTATTATTAGGAACATTGCAAAACCTCTCAATGAAGTCTACATTTCCTCTGTAGTCTCCTAGCAATAATATCCTATATTATAATTATCAAAAGAAAAAGAGCCCTGTCCATCGCAATGTCAATTCTCTTTTTCTTTTTCTTTTTCTTTTTCTTGTTAAAGCCCTTTGGCGGCCCTTAAACTTTTGGTATTAAAACAATTTAGCACTTGAACTATTTTTGTGCAATGATGCCCCTATTGAATATTGAATATTGAAACATGATTAAGTTGGTATTCAACCAAATCCTATTAAATATTGATATTGTAGATAAATTCAATAGGCATTTTAGTATTTTTAAAGTGAAATTACAGAATTAGATAATATTTTCGAAGAGTTTCTCTTCCCAATAAGTTCTTGAAACAAAAAGAAAGAAAATCTAATACTTTGAAATGAAAGAAGTAGGAGGGTTTTTTAGCTTCAATATAAAATAAAACATGGAAACGATTGACTGAATATGAAAATACATAGAATAAAGTCTCTGTTTGTTATTTGTCAAAGAAAATATTATCAACATTTCACAAATTCTCTCCACCGACAACGTTCAACTAAGTTAAGTGGAACAATTAGGCAGAAACACAATGGAAGTGTTTAGAATTACTAGTATTTCATTGTTCAAGATAATCTTCTCTTATAAAAAAAAAATCAAATTACTAAAGAGCCAATTTAACCCAAGTTAATCTACCAATCTTTTCACTAAATCTTGGAGAGGATAGGGTATAAAAATGTAACATTATTGTACTAAAAAGATCTTCCCAACATATAAAATCTTCCAACATAAGGTGTGAGTGTGGGTAGGGTTTGATTCAATCATGACAGTGCCATTTCAAGTTAAAAATTAAGAAAAAGATTCACCAAAAGGTGGATAGTTCGCATTTGGTGGCTTTGCCCCTTCTATTTTGATTTCAGGTTCTTTAAAGTCTTCACATGCAGTCCATAGACTCAATGATTTTACTCGAAACATACAACAAAAGTATCATACATCTTTAAAATTAGATTTTGGTTTGTCTTTCCATTATTAGTTTTCTTTATGAAGCCTGTTGGTTGTTAATGAAAGGTCCATTTCAACCCCCATGCCATTCATTCTACTTATTTCAAAATAAAAATCTCTTCCCACTTGGATTGCTTTTATTTTCATTTGAGGCCCCATCTAGCTCTATTTTTTCAAAGCACTCCCACTAGAAATCATTATTGATGATCTTCATCCTTGAAACTACGTTCTTGTTTTGAGAGTAAATGAGAGTACTTAATTTTGAAACCAATTTGTAAATTATGGTAGCTATAAACCTAATTTTGAAATGTTCAAACAAGTACTAATACTTCATTCATTAGCTAATAGAAGTTAGGTGAAGTAATACATTTATACTTTTAAAATTGAGCGATTTCATTTTCCATTAAAGTTTTGGTCTAATATTATCTTTGCCTTTAAAAATTTTCATTTTTTCCCATGATCCCCTAACGAAGCTTTAACATGAGGATAATTTTTAACTTTTTTTTTTTTTTTTTTGTAAAGAATTTAAATACGTGAAACTCACTCATTTTACACTTGAGCTTTGTTAATAATACAAACAAATAAGCACAAAATAATTTGCTAATGTCAGTCTGAATAAACTAAAAAGTTAACAAATACACAAAATTGAATCGTTTAAAATAGTCCTAATGTCATAACTTGTCAAGTCAGCAATCCACAATTGTCTAAAAAATTTCCTTTTTTATCATCGGTTCCACCATTTGACATGTGAGTCAATTGGTTCAAGTCATCTTTACATAGTAGGCGTTTGGACGTGCATGGACATGCGATTTCATCTCATGAGATGAAATTTCATGATTTGGAATTCTGAATCATGATTTCAATTTTTTTTAAATGTGAAAGTTGACTCATAAGTTTATATTTTGTAAAAATAGATGCATTAGTTGATAGATATATTTACCAATCATGTTTTCCAACCATTTATATCAATTATTAAAAGATCTACAAGTTGGTAGCAAATTTATAACAAATTTATTCTTACCAACCATGTGAGAGGATTATATTAAAGAGTAGTTACATTACAACTCATGTTCAATTTTTCATTTAATTGAACTAAAGTTTGATCAATTGATGTTGTATCTTTTAGAAAGGCCTTTTAGTTTGTATTAATTTTGTTATGAAAGATGACTTACTCATTTGGAAAGATTATATAAGGTTGGGAAAGTTTTGATGGTTTTCACAACTTGTGGGTTTTTATGTCTATAAGAAAAATAAATTGCATGTCCAAATAAAACTTTAACTTCAAATCATCATGATTTCATCTTTTGATTTCAAATTATGTCTAAACGGCTCCTTAGTTACAAGCTCGGATGGTTCAACTTTTGGTAATCGGTCATTATAGTCACTCAACTTTGTTTTATCTTCCAAAAGTCACTCAACTTTGTCTAGTTAGCTTTCATGGTCATTTTAGCCTGAAATATAATTTTCGATACCTATTTAATAACGTATTTCATCTTATGATTTCAAATCATGTCTAAACGGCTCCTTAGTTACAAGCTCGGATGGTTCAACTTTTGGTCATCGGTCATTATAGTCACTCAACTTTATTTTGTCTTCCAAAAGTCACTCAACTTTGTCTAGTTAGCTTTCATGGTCATTTTAGCCGGAAATATAATTTTCGATACCTATTTAATAACGTGACTGTTGTAATTTTAAATTCGCAATCTCACATTGACAGCTATATCAAAATAATACCATAATTATGGTATAAATAATCTCGAGATTGTTAACTGCAGAATCAATACTTCAACTAAATGCAAGTAAAATATAATATTATTTTGTCACAGAAATATTATCCGTTATCACACAAACTTTCTTCTACTTATTACCTATTTTTCTATGGTAATTTATGAAAATTACAATGATAAAATAAATGACAAAAATTTATCAAAAATAATTCCGCTGCCCGGAATTGAACCCGGATTCCTATTCTGATCGTCACTATGATCAACATGGGAATTGCCAGTGCTACAGTGGACCGTTTAATTCATGTAGCGGCAATAAATATCCCAGGTATGTGTTTCTCTTTTATTTTTCTTTAATTTTCCATTTACTTGAACAAGAAATATTTATTAGAGAATATTTTCGAAAAGTACATTATTTTTTAATGTTTGATCGCTAAAAAATACTTTTTACGGAGAACATTTCCCCTAGATGAGAACATGACGTCCAGTCACTTTTGGATAGAAGTTGTTTTCTTCCCAACTAATCTTACTTCTCGACTTCATTTGAATGTTCCAACCAACATTTAAATATTACTGGAGTATTACCTTTTAATCAAAAATGTTATTAAAATATTATTATCTGATTTCTAATATAATTAATAATTTCTAATAAATGTTTGGATGCATAGATTGTACTTTATTATTTCGCTAAAACAAATTAAAAAGTAGTGAACACTTTTTTAAGTATTTACTTACGCTGCCATTATTAGGGGAAGGGGTAAAATAGAGCTAGGGTGGTGAGGTGGCATGCCACATGCAGAGTGACGTTCACCATAACTAAATGTGAGGCAACGTAGGATTTAAGTGGCTGAATCCTAGTAATGGTGGACATCCATTAGATATAGCGGCATTTGTAAAATAAAGTTCAATGACTTTGCTACATAATTCACCCTAGTTGACTGACCTTTTAAGATATTTACTTTGTTATCACAAGCAAAGAACAAAATATGTCTTTGTAAATGAAAAAAACTATACTATTAAATTATAAAGTACTAACCAAAATAAATAAATTTATATGTTGGTCTAGTTCAATTATCTTTCAAATCAAATAAACATGTGTCGTTCTTTTAAGTCGATTTTAATTTAGTTTTTCGGTTTTTCTTGAACACCCTACCAAGATAACATAGTAGGAAATTAGAGAAATTGCCTGCTTTGAACAAAAAAAAAAAAAAAAGATTTCAATGTAAAGAAAAGAGTTATTGCAGATGATTTGCTTTGAGAAGAAAGCAAATACTACATATATCTTTTTGTTGGCTGTGATGTTAATTACTCCCTCTAGATTAAAAAAAAGTGTCTACTTAATCTTTTTTTCTTCAGTCAAAAAGAGTGTTCACTTATCAAATCAAGAAAGAATTAAGCTTGTTTTTTCAGATTTGCCGTATTGAGTGCTATGTGATCAAATCCCAATATCTATTTAATCAGGGGCAATTTAGTCAAATTACCTCTTTTTGTCTAGAAATCAGAATATTCTTAGAGAAAATTTCATAAATGACTACATTTTGACGGTTAAAAACTGCATAGCTACATGTTGCTTAATTACATCTCGTAGCTACACTTAGCTGGTCCAGTGAAGGAATTTCCCTGTATTCACAATATGTTCTCGCTGTATTCCAATTCGACTATATTTCAATTCGGTTGTATTTCGCTGTATTCAATTCGGATGTATTCAATTAAGTTGTATTCATTCCTAACTTATTTTACATTGTAGTTAACTTATTGTATTTTAAATTCGATTGTATTCAAACATCATAAGTGCAAAAAAACATATGAATATTCAGCTGTATTCAAATACACTGTAATTATTTGTATACAAAATCGAAATACAGGCGAAAAATACATAAAGAAACACTGTATGTTGCACTAAAAATATAACGAATACAGTGAAATACACTCAGATCTGAGAAACAAGAAAAATGCACTCAGATTTGAGATAAAATGAATAAAATACACTCAGATTTGCGATACAATAAATAAAATACACTCAGATTTGCGATACAATAAATACACTCGGATCTTAAATACAACGTCGGAGATTTTTCCACCGTCGGCGACGGCGCCGGTAAGGATCTTAAATACATCAGAACGATGCCAGATCGACCACGTCCCTAACGCCGGCGTTCGTTTTTCCAGCAGCGCGAACTCAGTAACGACGCTAGATCTGAGAAGAACGACAGCTGCGGTTTCTTCACAGTTAAAATGATGTTATTGGCAGCATCGATCATCGCGTCGCCGTTAGGTTCTACTAACGTCGACGACGGTTTCTTCACCGTTAAAACGCATTAAAAAAAAAAAAAAACTATAAAGAAGGTTTGATCTGAGAAGAGGGAGCAGTGGTTTCGCCGAAGCTCCGGCGGCGATGTCAATGGTGACTTGTCGGCGCCAGATCTGAGAGCAGTGGTTTTCACAGGGGCTCCGGCAGCGATTCGTGGTGGCCAGCAGCTGCGGAGGGAGAAGAACACCTAAAAGCTAGCCCTAAAATTCTCAGTCAAGATAAAAATAATAAAAATAGAGTATTTTACTTTAAATATATAATGTAGCTATAATAGGTAATTCAACTACAACTTTTAGCTATGAGAAGTAATTAATTCAAACTATTGCTACTAAATATAATTACTTATAATAGTTAGTCACGCCATGTAGATTTTTCATATTCTTAAGGAGTGTGCAAATGGCTAAATGGATATTTTTTTTGATCCGGAGGGAGTAATGTCTTGGCTATCCAAAAATATTATCCCTTTAGTGATCTAGACAATCAAAAGAAGAATGTAGCTTAACCAAATATGTTAGATCAAGAAGCTTCTACCAGGGGGTAATTTTAAATTATTTTTTTTGTTTTGCAAAGAATTTAAGTAGGTGAAAACCACTCATTTTACACCGAAGCTTTGTCAATAACACAAACAAATACAACATAAATTGCTAATGTCCGTCTGAATATAAACTTAAAAGTATAACACATACAGTAACAAATTGAAGCATTTAAAATAGTACAGGAGACAATTTAGATATTTTTTCCGGTAGCAACTCAAATGAAGTGGGGGCTCCGGTTTTAGGTATGCTCGAGCAACACTGCTTCTTATAGTTCACATATGAGTCCGCAACTTTTTTAACTTAAAAAGTGTCTAAAGTTACCAAAATACCCTGCTAAAAAAATAAAAATAAAAGAACCAAACTACCTTTTGGGCACAAATTTAGTGCACAATAGGACCAAAGTGTAAATTTACACTTTGGCCCTATTGCGCACTAAATTTGTTCGCAATAGTGGCTAACTAAAATTCCCATGCCTTTATTATTTTGAATAGTTTTGAAATTCAAGTTTTTTCCGTACTTTGATCAAAGATTAGTCATGTTTAAAAACGCCGGAATATTAATATTATATATAGAACCTGATATATTTTTCCGCGAACAATAATGTAGACTCAACACATCAAGTATACCTATACGTTTGGATCGTCGTTTCAGGGGTTGTAAAGTGCCCCAAAGTAAGTTTTGTTTGTTTGTAAACTTGTTATCTTTAGGTTTAAGTGTTTTATTTTATAGGGTCTTGATTAATTTAGGATGTCGCACGAGTTACTATTAAACGATAAACAATACCAAAAAAAAATATAATATTAACATAAAATGTACATTTTATTTACAAATATACAATCTCCATCCCCCTAGGTCCCACATATGAGAGGCTTTAGAATAACCTTAGGCCTAAGTCGAACCCCACCACCCCCACCACTCTCACCATCATCTCCATCCCCCATCTTCCTCTTAATCTATGCACGCTCTATGGCGTGATCATCCTGCGTTCCCTTCCTAGGGGGCTTGTTCAAAACATGTTTCCTATGGGAGACAACGGTGGCCGAAATGTGATCTTCAGGAGATGACTCTGTCGGAGTAGGAGAGGGATCCACAGGCGCAGAAGAATATACCTGAAATAACATATAATCAATTTAGTTTATTTTTATGCTAAACTAAACATAAAATAACATATAAACAATTAATTTAATACATTATTTTACTGTAAAAAATCAAACTTGTGTGTCGACAGGCTCCTAAGATGGCTGGCTAGAGGGATCCTTAGAAGGCTCATAAGCTGTCTCCTGAGTGGGCCCCGGAGCCGGAGATGTAAATGGTATCGGAGCAGGAGACGGGTCCACAGGCACAGGAGAATGAACCTGAAATAACATATAAACAATATAGTTTAGTTTTATGCTAAACTAAACATAAAATAACATATAAACAATTAACTTAATACATTATTTAATTGTAAAAATTCAAACATGTGTGTCGACGAACTCCTGAGATGGCTGGCTAGAAGGCTCCTGAGATGGGTCTTCAGCAGTCGCCTGAGCGGGCCACGGAGCCGGAGACATGTCGAAATCCTCGAATAAGAAATCGAAGTCCAGCTCCGTGCCACACCGTAGATCACGAGTTGGCCGCTCACCCTGTGGATAACGAACTAGCGGCTGTGTAGGCGATGGCTAGAACATGTGACCTGAAAATAAATCCGGCGTATATACAAGTGTCGACGGATGCTCTGAAGTCGACGGGATCTCTAAAGTCGACGGCCGGCAAGAAGTCGACAGGATCTCTGAAGTCGGCGGAATATAACGTATAAGTTGTGCTCATCTAATAGACCACGACCTCTTATAAAACATCTTTAGTAAGTCATAATCGGCCGCGGCCTTCTAAAAATACCACGTTTAAACCACGCCGCCGATGCGGACCTCGGGTGAATGTGCTTGTCGACGTTCGAGCTCAAAGCATACCACCCTCGGCTAAACCATCCGCGTTTCATATCCCGTGTCTCTCGGGGCATCCATATGGTCCACTCTCCCGGCCGCATCCTACGTACGTCCGTAGTCGCATTTGTTTTTTAATAAATTTGTAACTTAATACATTAAACGATTAATTAAGTTTAAGACTAATAAAAACCAACGCCTCACCGTCCCGAGAGAGCCGCATATCCACGGCCATCCGCACAAGGCCTCGCTGCCAATCAGTCGCGATGACCTATAAATGCATGACTAGTAAGTCGCATAACCACGGCGCGATAATCTGATCCCAACGGTGGACCTGGAGCTGCATAAAGGCCCGCCATGCATCAGTGACGGTCGTACGCTCGTCCTGCGTGTAATGGTCGTGGTCCCAAGTCGGTTACGAGCAAACGCGAAGTCGTAAGACGCGGTCGGGCGCGTGCTCCTTTATGATGTCTATATGTATCAACGGACACCGCGACCTCCACGAGGACTCCGGCAGCCCTACAAAATGCCGGCAGCTGATCCAAAATCTTATCATACGGCGCCCATATAAAAGCCTATAAAAATAATTGAATTAGTTAATAATAAAAGACTAAAATAGTAACAAAAAAATAACATACTAATGTTAAATAAAAAAAACTTACCGTTTCCGACGTCATACGATCCAGCTGATTCTTGAACGGGAGAATATTGCGGTGCGTATCCGCATCTTGGATAACGCCTCCTCTCGTCCATCTCCGTGCGTATGGCATATATATATAACATATGAGCTAAAGGTCTCATCCTAATCCATACCCATATCCGAAAGGGTTATTAAAAAAATATTTTATCGGTCGTCGTTTCAAAAAGCTATATTTAGAATGAAATACACACACGTATAGTACGTGGAGCGGGAAAATGCTCCCGGTTCTCACGCTAATAGACGCTCGACACCCGCGATACATTAAAGCCCCCGCCCCTTAACCGTAACATCCCAAGTATGTAGTAAATCACCAACGTGGCGAACCCGATGTGTTCGGGAACGGGGATGCTCCCGAATATGACGAGAAGATACATACGAGCACGTCGGTCAACCATTGCCCGAGGTGAGTCCCCGTGTAATCGGATGTTGCATGTCTATGGATCCAAGTGCTCGAAGAGGGAAGACATTAAGGTATTGACCCATATGACTCTCCCGAGGCGCGAAACCGCGATCCTTGTCCCGCCGGCTACGAGCATTTCGGCTCCTCAATCTACAAAAGCGTTCATCGACCTAATTTGTGACCTCAACTCCCGAAATGGTGGTCATTAACATGAGATGATATAGTTGGCTAAGAAGCCCATGATTTTCGGCCACAAAGAATTAACGTTGTACTTGATATTGCCCCCAATAAGTATCTCATGATTTCACTTAAATAACTGCTCCACAACCCCGGGAGGTACCAATGGTTTCATGAAATAACTTGTAAATATGGTTTCATAATATAAGGTGTCGTATTTAGCATTTTTAATTAATTATTAACAGTACTATTAATTATGTAATCTTGTATAAAAAAATTATTAAGGCATGAAAACTTGTAGACTTAAACTAAAGATGTTTAATTATACTAACATTTTTAACGGGAAATTATATTAACTATCTAAACCCATGGAATTAATAATTGTTAATTAATTATTATACTAACTAATAACTACAATTAACTAACTAATATTATGTTAATGCTATTTTAATCTTAAAAGGGATGTTAAGCTAACTAAGGATTAGATACAATTAATAACAAATTCATATATAATTATACTAACTAACTAAGACTTTAGGGAAATTATATTAACTATCTAAATTTGCGAATTAATAATTGTTAATTAATTATTAAACCAACTACAATTAACTAACTAATATTATATTAATGTTATTTTAACTCTTAAACTAGGGATGTTCAAACCTAACTTAAAGATTAAATCAATTAACAATTAGCTAGCAAATAATTTGAATTAAATAACAATTGAGCTAGAAAATAATTAAAAATAAATAATTAATTAATGAAACTATTAAAAATATTTAATAACTAATTAATAAATAATTAACAAATAAACAATTAGTTAATCCGACAATTAAGGGTTACGAAATAAATAACCAACTAATAAACAATTACCTAACAAACAATTAACAATTAATTAATAAAAAAAAAATTGGGGCTGCCCATTGCGCACAAAAAAAAGTGGGCAATATTTTTTTTTTCGTAATCCGCAACTATTACACAACAATCATGCGTAGGATAGTAATATATTGAACAATGTAATACAAAATTTGTAGTGAAATAACTAAAATGAAGGTGGCTTTTAGTTTTTGAAATCGAGATTTACGCCGCTTTATTCGGAGATTAAAGCTTTGAAATTTGTTCCTTGCCTTGAATATACCAAGAATATTGAATTTTGGGTTAAAAAATTATTCGAAAACGATGTTTAGTTTGTGGGGAGTATGAAAAAGTGGATCGCCATTTTTTTTTTTTTTTTTTTTTTTGAAAATGGTTGGGGCTCGATCGGGTGGGGAAGATGAGTGGGGTTTTTAGTTAGCCACTATCACAAGACAAATTTAAGGTGCGACCTGGCCAAAGTGTAAATTTACACAAATCGGCATATTGTGCACTAAATGCGCAAAAAGGTAATTTGGTTCTTCTTCTTTTTTAACAGAGTATTTTGATAACTTTAGACACTTTTATGGGTTAAAAAAGTTGCGGACTCGTTCACATATAGAGTCCGGAACCAAAATGCCCCCAAAAAAAATATTTTGAACCAAAATACCCCAACAAAAAAAATGTTACGAAAATACCTTTAGCGCAGTAATTTACTGCGCTAAAGTAGTTAACGGGGACGGTTCCGTTAACTGCTATAGCGCAGTAATTTACTGCGCTATAGTGCTCCTCTTTTTTTTTCCAGCCCTTTTGGTTAACCCTTCTTTCGTTACACTTTTTAACGTACTTTAACCATAGATTAATCATGCTTCGGGACCCCGAAACTTCAATATTTATATAGAACACTACTTATTTTTGTGCGATTAATAAGGTAGAATCAATACATCAAGGATACACAAAAGTTCGGATGGCCGTTTTAGTGGTTGAAAAGTGCTCGAACGCCATTTTCGTTTGAAGACTCGGTGACATTAGCTTGAAGTTCTTTACGAATACTTAAACTTGTTCATTAATAATTAATCAAAAGTTAGTCAAAATGGCAATATTCATACAAATAAAAAAAAACTTAATTAAATTGCATCATTCAGAACCTTGAGTAGATGAAAATACTTAACATACTAATATTCTTCAAAATAACAGTATAATAATATATTAAACTTAAAACTAAAATCACAACATTCTTAATCATCATCAGAGTACAAGTCCTCAATATCGTCCTCAGAAAAATATTGGCGATTTCTTAAGACACATCTTTTTTCAGTAGTAGTTAGTTCTCTACCGGTTGATGATGCTCGTTCTTCGGCCAACTTTAGCATGTAAAATCTACATCGTCTTGCCGTCAAAGATTCTCCCGTTATTTTCTTTTCTAATCCTTTGCACGGCAAGCTCGCAAGTTCTCGGACCTACTTCGAGGCATGGTTAAGGAGTACCTTGTTGGGATTGGAGCGTTGAGATTTTTCAAGTCACGAACAAGACATTCTGATTTTGCAAGCCGATGTGACCATTCTCGGCGTACACCGCAATAATATTCTCGCAGATCTAAATATTTCACACTACAGAAATCATCATTACGCTCTATAAGAAGGTGGGGATTTAGCTCATCTAATTTGAAATCACTGGTATCGCTCGAAAAACTGCTATGATTTGAACTCTCATCATCACTGCTATTTGGTTCTTTTGGAAGGAGTAAAGACCAATTCGAGTTTCTACTACTCGACATTGAATATGGTGTAGTCTAATAACAAAAGAAAGGGCTCCTTATATAGTTGCAAACCCCCAAGTACCCTGGGAGGGAGGGGGAGGGTCTTTATGACCCTACCTACTTACCTTATTGTAAGAAAAATATTAATCTTCATCGGACATTTCACAGTCCGAATCCCACTTGGATCTAAATCTTGTGCTACCATGTATACCATATTCCACCCTATGGTAACGTATTTGCATCCGATTGTTCTCTTCGCGAAAATGATTAAGAGCTAAATTAAACTCTTGTGGAGTTCCGCGAGGCATTGACATAACACGCTTTTTTGGGCGTTTAAGCCCTACTGACGCTAACTTGTGCTCCAGTGCTACAGCCTCCCTAACACGCCAATCCCGCTGCTCTCTCATTCTATTATTGTATTCTCGATTGAATCTATCGTTAGGGTTATTTGAGTAATGAAAATCATCATCATCTAGTTCCCAGGTCCTACCCATTACTTCAAATATGTTTGCTGGAGTGAACGATATAACATGACTAATATCTCTAAATTGGTCAAAAAATGACATAGTAACTCAATTTTGTGTGGAATGTTGTGTGGTTGGTAACAACTATTCGTCAAATGACGTTATATAAAGTTTGATTCGAATCATGACGTTTTTCTGTTTTACAGTTGAGGTGACAATATATGCGGTAAAGGTATAGCGCAAGTAAAATATGCGTTATCCCAAAGATAATGCATTAAATTACCGTGTTATACCGTATTTTACGCGTTAACGCAAGAATTTACGCGCGCACTATTCGTTGGAATCGCCATAACGCAGTTATTTCATGCGTTATGCAACTCTCCGCAGTTAATTTGATTTGACGTAACACTGCAAGACAATGTAATTGCATACATGTGTTGGATCTATATTCAAACTTCAAATCTTATAAATACCGAGTTCGTATAAGGCAAAAAAAAGCAAAAAATTCAAAGTTTCATCTAGTTTTTGCATTCTGTATTCCTCCTAAATTATTCAAAATATGGCAGATGTTCCAAGAATTAGAGTTTCTTTATTCTGGGACGGACAAATTATATTCAAGGAAAATAATTTGCGCTATGATTCTTCCCCAAAATACTATGTTAAGTTTCCACTTGATTTAAAATTCTCAAAACTACTCCAAGCCTTGTATAATAGACTACAAGTTAGGAGAAGTGATTTTGATCTAAATATAATTGGAAAATATCCAACGTCATTTATGCCGCAAGGTGTAACTAGTTATGGACAGTGGTACATTCAAGCCGATGATTCTTTGATTGATTATTTGAAGGCGCCTTATGATTATAGGAAATGCATAACTTTAAACGTCCTTGAAATGTATATAGAAGGTCCTCATTAATCGACTTGAATTCATGGCTGTGGCTCCTCGAAGCCCGAAATAGACCTCGTCTGAGCCCCGTCTATAATTCAGGCCAAAGTCACTCAAGCGGAACCTACTTATTAACACAATTACCCTGACATGAGTACCTATGAAAGCATTTTGACTAGCCAAATGCCTCTGGATAGTTTAAGTCAAAGAATGTGACGAGCGATGGTAAATATTATTATTATTATTATTATTATTATTATTATTATTATTATTATTATTATTATTATTATGTGTAGTGACACTTGAATGCTACTAATGATGTCGATTATATTATTTAGGGGTTATATACCCGATATGGATCATATCGGATGGTCTCCTCAATCGGAATGGATGAATCAGTTGGAACATCCTCACCTATCCAACAACTCAAAGCGACGGTCCTTCCTCAAGTTTCGGTGCGCAATTGATTACTATCGGTACGTCTATTTTTTTAACATCAATAGTGTTATTTGATGTGTAGTAGTTAAAACACCATAATTTCTTGTGTAGGGAGAATGTGGTGGTTGCACCAAATTATAGGCAAAGGCCTGCTATGGATGGTCCGGATTATCCGAATTATATAGTGACATCATCCAGCGATAATGAGAAAATACCTAATGCGGAGGAAAGTGACGACGAGCAAAGTGACGATGAGATTGAGGTTGGAACTAATCCTCGACATCAAGTAGAACTGTTGCAAGACATGATGAACGTATCCAAGCACACGAGGAACCGAATTCACAAGAACCATTTGAACGGCAAGAGTCGACTCGGTTCACCCGCAAATCCAATTTCAACAAAGAAGAGTCGACCCCGATTCAGTGGCATTCCGATGAGATCCCCTATCTTGATCATCTTCAAGATCGCCCAGTTGCCTTTGTCTTTATTAGGGATGATGATCATATTCGGCGAAGTTTGTGGAAAGAGCCAGTGTATCTGGTAAAACAAAAGGCTCATATTGAAAAAGGGATGATTTTCTACCGAAAAAAATCATTGCAAAGGGTTGTTAAGATTTATTACATCCAGGGGATGAGGAGTTTAAAGTTGACGATTCCACACGAAAACTTTAGCGACTGGTCTGCAAGTGAAAATATCAAGGCTGCGAATGGATGCTCCGTGGTAAGGAAACTGCTGAAAAGATGTGGACTATTTCAAAGTTCTACACAAAGCACACTTGTGATATGGGTGACCTCCCAGATGATCATTGCAATCTAGATACTAATTTGATTGCGCGTGTATTAGTTGGCGACATTAAAGAAAACCCAATGTATCCCCTTCGCCTAAGTTTATTTTATTTTTGGTGTTAATTTAATGTTCCTTGTTGTTATATGCTGATATTTCAACTTTTTCGTGTAATTCTATTAAAGATTGTATTAGAGCCGTCCCGAAGGTATATAGCAAAACCGTTACTAGGAGGAAGGCGTATCTTGGGCGTAGGCGTGCACATGAAATTGTCTTCGCAATCGGGAGGGCTCTTTCAAGACGTTGTCGAGATACATGGCGGCTCACAACACTTCAATCATGGTATTGTTATTGAATGGAAGCTCAAATCGAAGCTCGGTGTGCCGTAATATTTTTGATTTTGTGTTTTGGGGCCTTCAAACCATGCATTGATGATTTTGCTCATTGTCGGCACCGTAATATCAATAGATGGAACATGTGTACGGGAAGTATGACATAAAGCTGCTAATAGCGATTTGGAATGGATGCAAATGGAGCTATATTCCCTCTAGCTTTTGCAATTGCGGCTAATGAGAGCATTAGTACGTGGGGTATGTTTTTGGACTACTTAAGGCAACACGTTATTAAGGATCGCATGGGAATATGTGTGATATCGATGTGATACGCCGGCATATTGCACAATATGTTCAATTTGCGGGGTGGCGACCACCCTTTGCCTACCATCGTTATTGTTTAAGGCATTTGAAGGCAAACTTCCAAAAGACATATCGAATCCCGACTTTGCAATTGGATGTGGGCGGCTACAACAGAGCATCGGGGAGAAGAAGTTTAACACCGGATGGACATTATTAGGTCAGCGAATGAGGAAGCCTTCCACCGGTTAAATGCAATTGATAAAGACAAATGGACATTATACTAGATGAAGGTAGGCGATGGGGTATGCCGACAACAAACGACTCTCCGAGTCATTCAATGGCTTGTTGAAATCGCAAGGGGACTACCCGTCACCGCAATGGTGAGAATGACATTTAAGCAAAAGGTTATGGAGCGGTTCGTCGCAGATCAAAAGAGGCCAAAACACACGTACAGAAGGTCTAAGATGGATGCCAAAACCGTCAAAATTGTTCGAGTACCACAAATATAAGGCTCAGAAACATGACCGGATGGAGTACAACCCTGCAGAGCGCATATTTCAACTCACAACAAGTGTGCACCAAGGTAAAGGAGGTAACGTCCACACAATTTGTGAGATTCCAAGAACATGCACATGCGGCAAGTGGAAATCATATCACATGCCGTCAAGTGTTTTATCACAATGGGAAAGAACGCCTCCCCATACATGGCTGAGGAATATACGGTTGAAAATTATGCAAGAACGTATGCTGGAAGGTTCTACCCACTTGGTAGTGAGAGTTATTGGCCATCGCATCCATTTTCAATGGTTACAAATAAAGCATTTATCCGTAAATTCAGAAAGAATGCATACTCGCGTATTCATAATGAAATGGATGTTACACCGGGGAGATACACTCGAAAATGCTCATTTCGCAATTATGTTGGTCATGATAAGCGCAAGTGTCCCTTACGGCATGGTGATCAAACTACATCTCGCGGTGGAAGTACTTCTCGTGGTGGAGGAAACTTTCGTGGTGGAAGTACCTCTAGTGGTGGTGGCACATCTCGCGGTGGTGGCGGAAGATCAACTCAAGGGCATTAATTGATGAATGTTTTTAAGTTTTTTTCTTACTTTGATGATTGTATTTTTAAAAGTTTGGGTTTCTTATTAATGAACAAGTTTAAGTATTTTCATCTACTCAAGGTTATGAATGATGTAATTTAATTAAGTTTTTTTTTTTTTTTGTATGAATGCTGCCATTTTAACTAACTTTTGATTAATTATTAATGAACAAGTTTAAGTATTCGTAAAGAACTTCAAGCTAATGTCACCGAGCTTTCAAATGAAAATGGCGTTCGAGCACTTTTCAACCACTAAAACGGCCATCCGAACTTTTGTGTATCCTTGATGTATTGATCCTACCTTATTAATCGCACAAAAATAAGTAGGGTTCTATATAAAATCAAGATATCATCTTGCCGCCTTATGTAGAAATCGTTGATAATACACAACATATAGCTAGTTTAACGGAACCAATTGATTTTTGTATTGGATTACAAATAGAGAGAAATCGTGGATATCTTATAAAAACGCCACAAAACTTTCAAGATGGAAGATATTGAAGTTTCGAGATCCCGAAACATGATTAATCTATGGTCAAAGTACGTTAAAAAGTGTAACGAAAGAAGGGTTAAACAAAAGGGCCGAAAAAAAAAAAAAAAAAAAAAAAAAAAGAGGAAAAAAAAAAAGCTAAGAGGAACCGTCCGTTGAACTTTTTTAGCGCAATAAATTCTTGCGCTAAAGGTATTTTCGTAACATTTTTTTTTAATGGGATATTTTGATTCAAAATATTTTTTTTCGGGCATTTTGGTTCCGGGCTCTTCACGTATAAGGCAAAGGCTGATTGCATCAATTCACGCCAACTCATTTGTCAAGTCAGCAATCCATTGAGGAATCTCAATGTTTTGAGCCAAGCCACCAGGCCTTTGATGTTCGGCCTTCACTGCTGGGATTCGTGCACCTAGCCACAAAGTTAGAAATATCAACCTTCATGCTCTTCCACCGGTAGTGTTGCTTCAAATCCTTATACATCTTGGTGGATCCGGATGAACCGAATATTTAGAACTATGAGCTTCCATCATTAGTTCTTGTCGAAGACCATCAACATCGGGAACACACAATCGTTTTTTATCGGTACCAACAGAAATGAAGTGTACTCACCCCTTTCTACTCCATCTCTGGCTTTGCCAAAAGTTCATCATCATATTGCTTGAATTTAATCCTTTCTATAATATCGGCAACCGTGATGGCGTGATTCCCACTAACTCTCCATTTTCGGCCTCATCAAGTCCGACCCCAAGACTAGCAAGCCTTCGAATTTCCTTCCCCATGGGGATTTCATGTGCACGCAAATAAGCCAACGTGCCCGTAGATTTCCCCGCTTCAAAGTATCAAGAATACATTGCTTCTCAGATGATACAAAATGTTCAAGTCATAATCTTTCAACAATCATTCCGAGATTCAACTCTCTTTGTTTGAAGATATTCGACTTGTGATGTAAAACATCACAATGCTCAATTGACGCCAAATTTTCAAAGCAAATTCAACTCTAAGTTACATGCTTCTTACCGACGCGACGCATAAGCAATCACCTTACCGTTTTGCATCAACACACAACCCAAACCAATCTAGAAGCATCGTAATACACCACGTATCCAGCGAAGGTAACGTCAAAATAAGAGCCGAAGTCAACCTTGTCTTAAGCTCTTGGAAACTCCTTTCACAAGCTTCGACCACCGAAATTTTTGTCAACTTAGTCAATGGCGAGGCAATGTGAAAACCTTCCACGTTTCCCGTAGTAATTTGCCAAACCCAAGAAACTAAATTATCGGGTGCCAATTTCACTTTTTCGAGGGTCTACTTTAATCTTCACATGACCCAAGAAAGACAATGGTAACTCACACTTAGAGAATTTTGCATAAAGCTTGATAGAACCTTTCCATGAACTCACGTCGGAGCTAGTCACCTCTTATTCCCACATCTCAAACCATACGTGAACAACATCCTTCAACGATTAGCTAAGCCTTAATCGAATGATCCATTGCCTTCAATCCTTAAAGATCTCATCTAAAAAGTGTTTGCTTCGTGACCCAAAGAAGGTTTCTGGATAAGGTATTCCTTGTTGAGCCACAACCAAAGCAACAACATTTGTCTTGACTTTTGACATTTTATTATAGGTGGTGCTTGATTTGGATCATTTATTATCTTGACTTTTAACATTTATTAGTCATTTCCGCAAGGCACGAATTAACGAGCGAATTAGAACGATCCTAGAAAGGACTTTAAGCTCTAAGACAATCTAGAATCAAGAAGAATAGGGAAACACCTATAAATGTCCTGGGAGTTTCTCGGTCATGCAGGTGATCAGGCTGCACAAGGAAAACTCCACTAGACACAGCTCCACAGACACCGACAATAATCCTAGGACGTATTTAAACCTAGGCTCTGATACCAAGCTTGTCACGCCCCAAAACCCACCCTAGACGTGACCGGCATCCGACGTCATGAACAACATCGGAAGAACCTAAGCAACACCATAATAATACTTGAACCCGCCAGGTTCAACATTCGCCTCCAACGAGCTTTATAAAATAAAGGTAAACGAATCACGCATATAAGAATTAAATCACCGGAAGTCTTTAGTTATCTAGACTTGTCAAACATAACAACGTGCCCAAGAGTTAATCAATAACTCAATAACTACCCACAAATGTCACTAGGAGCTTCTAAGATAAAGGATTAATATTGACTTGTGACACTAATGTAACAATTAATAAATCAACTGGTGTCCCACGAACGAATGTGTGGGCTCACCAAATTATCCGCAACAAGTCAAGTCCTTGACCCGGAGTATCACGAAAAGTTACCTAACAATTATCAATAAGAATAGCTCATTCGACTAAAGAGGATATATATATATATATATGAAGAAATCAGTCTTGAAAATCATTTGAAATCAATAAAGTTATATGTGTATTTAAGTATCAAAACCCATTTATAAAGCCTCTTGTTAAGTTACAACTTCAAATATGCCCTTTTTAATCAATTAAGATACTCAACAATTTAAGAGAATAAGAATGTCACGCATGCCATATTTCAAGAATAATCATATCGCGCATAGTTTTATGTAGTACACGGTGGCTATCCTTCCTCCCGAATAGCTAGGCATAAATCACATTTGGAGAACCATGTCGGTGGCTATCCTTCCTCCCGAATAGCTAGGCTTGAATGTCATTTTGGTAATTACTAATCGGTGGCTATCCTTCCTCCCGAATAGCTAGGCAATGACAAGGATAGTGGCTACCCTTCCTCCCGAGTAGCTAGGCCAAACACAACAACAAAATTCATAAATCACAATTTGTCTCAAAATAGTCACACCATCAAATAGCATTAAAGTTCATTATGCCATTACGAAAATCCATAATTTCATAGATAACTTGAAAACTTCTTTAAACAAATTTCTTTGTCATAGTTCCTTTGTAAAATCATCAATACCAAAATTAACCATCATCACTGATCATCTCTTATAGAAGAAAATGATTCATAATATCACATACATATATAGGGTTTGTTACAATCTAGATTTAATGTGGGCTTGTCCCCTCACGCACATTAACCATTAATCAAAACATGTAATAAATTTCGAAGTGTAAAACCAATTCATCATATCATTCAACACATGCTTTTATAAAGAATCAATCTTTCAAGAGAGTTTGCAAAAGAGACATATCAATTACCTTTATATTCAAAAAGGATTTTATTTTTAAAGAGACATACAAATCAAATAAGAAAAAGGAGACATACCTTAATTTGTTAAACAAGGTTTAACAAAAAATGAAGAATACCCAAACCCTAGCTTGAATTACTTTGGAAAGAATTATGTTGCAAACCCTAGGTTTTGGTCATAAAATCATGTTAGAAAGGGATTAAGAACTTGAATTCAACCTAGAATCATAGTAACACTTACCTTGTATGGTTCTTGAGGCTTGGGACTTGTTCTTATTGACTTTAGGGTAAATTTTGATCTTTGGGGAAATAAACCCCAAACCTTAAATATAACCGAAAAACGCGTAAACCCGACTTTTTGACCTGAATCCGACCCGATTCGCGATTGGTCCGCGATGCGGGACCATCGCGCAATGTTCTGCAGCTCAATACTCAGACTTGCGCGATCGGCCCGGAGAAACACGCGCCCCCACGCGCCTGAAAAGACGGCGTGTGTCGGTTCTGCACAGTGTTCGGTAAAATGGACATAACTTCTTGTACGTAACTCCGTTTGGGCTGGGCGACCTACCGTTGGAAAGCTATTTGAAATATCTACAACTTTCATTGAGGAAGTGTTTCCAAATTCACAACACATTTTCATGAAAATCGCCCATTTTCAGACCTACCAAAACTCGAATTTAAGAATAATGGTTTGGTCAAAACTATCCTTATATAGAATGGATTCATATAGATAAAATATCATCTTAATACTAGATTTTTACATATTCACACCTAGTTCAATTTTACCATTATAATTTTAAGTTGGAGTGTGTTTTGAATGCTTCTCCCTAAGAAATATTTATTTGAGAATAATTTCAAAAAGTATATTATTATTTAATGTTTGATTGCTAAAAAATATTTCTCACGGAGAACATTTCTACTAGATGATTAGATAGATAGAGTCCGGCGCCAAAATGGGTTGTTTTTGGAGCTAATAGCCCAAAATAGGATGCATTTTTTTTTTTTTACACCAAAATGGATATTTCGTTGGATAACCAACGAAATACCCACAATAATTACTGTTCCAGTCCGGATTGTTGCATTTCGCTACACTTGTAGCGAAATGTAACAAATAATTTTTTTTTTTTTTTTTTTTTTGTATTTCGTTTATAAAATAACAAATAATTTATCTGACTTCTTTAATTGCTTTCATTTTATTTTTCCTTAATTTTGTTACAGTTTACTTGTGAGGATTGTTTGGTCTAAAGAATGGTGTTTCGGAGCAATTTTTTGTTAGTTTAGATTTGTCAAAAGAAAACAACTAAGTGTTTACAGTTGTCAATAATATTGAGAATTTCACATTTATTTATTGAAAGGTTGAAAAATAAAATTACACAAATGATAAGGGAAAATACATATCAAAAAAAGGTTTTCCGCTGCCGGGGCTTGAACCAGGATTCCATTTTTTATTATATCAGATAAAGATGGGAATTGCCAGTGCTACACCGGAGTCTTTTACAACCATGGATGGAACGAAATATATATATATATATATATCAAATTGGAAAAACTTAAATCACATTTGTGCCTAAAATAACCTTAAATTACATATAACCTCCAAGTTTTTTCTTTGAACAAATTGAACTTTAATTTTTCCTCTCAAATTAAGATAATTTGGCAACTTAGAAAAGTACCCGTGGTATATGAGCCTGTTTGGATTGGCTTATTTTAGGTGCTTTTAAGCCAAAATAGTTTTTAAGCACTTTTGTAGTGTTTGAGTGAGATAAAAAAGTACTTTAAACACTTATTTTTAAACCAAAATAAGTCAAAAGTTATAAGTTAAAATTCCTCAATTATGACTTATGACTTATAAGTCTAAAGTCATAAGCTCATTCAAACAGGCTATGTTTCTCTTCTCATTTCTTTCTTCTTTTTTCCCAAGCTCTTTTTCCCCGTTCTAACTTATTTTTGTTACATATTTTCTTGGTGAGTTATTTTAGTCTTACAGTTTAGATGATATCGCTCAATGTATTAAATTTAAGAGAATTTTTTTCACTAGCCAATACATATTTAGCAAGTATTTATCAAATAGACGAACTTATACATAATCTATTGAGACGTCCTTATGGAGAAATTTTCTCCGTATACCATGACAATCATTTCTTTTTGTTGATAGATTCATCTATGCTTTCAAACTTCACAAAATTTAAAAGAATAAATAAATCGTTATATGAAATCAAAATGATAGATATGCCCCATTTACTTTTCGTAAACTAGATCTCAAAGCACAAAGAGATTGAATTTTTTTATACAACTTGTACTAAGAAAATGACCGTACACATTAAAATCAAGCACTTAAAATAAACAAAAGTAGATCCTTTGTAACAGTCTTATTAAATACTACATCACAACAAAGAACAGAATATGTCTAGACTAATTTGTAAAGAAAAAAATTACATAAATTTATAAAGTACTTATCTTAATAAATAAATTTATATATCAGTTTCATTCGTTTTTTTTCTTTCATATCAAACCAAATCAAACTAATCATGTGTCTAGTCTTTTAAGTTGGTCCGGTTCTATCTAACTATTTTGTTAAATTTCTTTTTCCATAGTCACAAATCAGAGAAATTGCCTGCTTTTGTACAAAGATTTCAATGTAAAGAAAAGAGTTATGGCAGATCTTTTGCTTTAGAGAAGAAAGCAAATACTATAGTCTACATATATCAATTTGTTGGCTGTGATGTTTATTAATGTCCTGGCTATCTTGTTTTTAGTGATCAAGAAAAAGAAAAGAGGAATGTAACTCTTGATATATGCTAATGCATGATGTATTACTCTAATTATTTTTCCTTTGTCTTCTTGATTTCCCAAGTAACCAAACAGGCCTAGAAGCACCTTCATCAGGCTCAGGGTACAATCTGATAACTTCTAGCTGCAAATTTCTGAGAGTAATAGCAAATTCTAGTGCTTCATTCATTGCTTCTCGAGCATCACCAAGTGCCTCTAGTATTTCTTGACTTACAATGTAATGTGAACATATTTGGTTTAGTATTTTGTCGTGTCTTTCTTCATACCTTAAAACTCTTTCCTCTGCTTGTTCTAATGCTTCTGTTATTATCCTCAATTTCTCTGCTGCAATCTGCTGCTTCTGTTTTCTCCTCAAGTTTGGCAAGTATAGCAAGAATGATGTTGAGAAACCTATAAGTGCAAAGGTGATGTTGTTAAAATACATTGAGGCTCTGCTGAGAATTCACCAATTATAAAAGAGTTGTTGGAGTGAAATAATAGAAGGGGTATAGATTCTTTGCTGTGTGTAGGGGTAGACTTGAAAATAGCATGACTTTATATTAGTTCCTTGTGGAGAATAAAGTTCCTTCTCTGCTTAGTTTTCAAATGCACACTCTATTTTTTTAAATACGGAACTTTATAATGGTAGAATTTGGAGTGAATATAACATTTTTGGAAGTGGAATGAAAAAGGTGAAGGAAAAGAAAAGATTCTGGGACTTATAATTTGGAAGGACATGGAAAGGGAATAAAGCCAAAAAAATTTTAACATGCGCATCCAGGGAATCGAACCCTGGTCAGTACCGTGGGAGGGTACTATGATACCACTACACCAGATGCGCTTGTTGTTATGGGTATTCTAATTTACTTATAAGTATATAAGTCATATCATATGCCAAAAAACCAAACGGCGGAAAAGGGAGCTATACTTTTACCGACATCTTTCTTTTATTTTAAGTCATTGATTTCCTATCCTGAATTCACGTTAAAAGGCTTGATCTTTCCTTTGTTTTTCATTATCACTTTCTCACTCTATCAGTCGTATAATGAAGATATCATTCCATAAGGTGAATTATCGATGTCATTGGGAAAAAGAGAAAACTTAAATCATCCAAAATGACGCTGCAAAGACTCTCTGTTCACGTTAGATTGTTGAACGGTTGCAATTAGGAGTCTCTTAGGGTTCCATTTTGCTTCAGGCCCTCGTGCATCTCAACACAGAATGTAGATCTTCATACATGGGTATATAAGCCCCCTCTGCATGTACTGTTTTTCCACTTAAATCTTCTTTCACTTACATTTCCAAGTTTGGAGCTAGGTTTAGACCAAAAAAAAGTAATAATAATAAAGACTGAAGAAAACAAACGTGACACCCGACAAGGATCTATCAATCAAAAACCAGAATATAAAGTGGATGAATAAATAAAGAATGGGATCGTGCAAATTACAATCTTCAATCTTTGTTAAAAGGCTGATTGTTTCAATCTTCAATAGTCACATTCTTTTTAACCAGTTCAATAGTTCACGTTTGCGTCACTTTTTTGATAGCTTGGAAGTCAACCTTCCTCGAACTGTACTACAATCAGGCTTACGTTTACGCGATTTTCGTATTCTTGGAGATTTCCCCGTTCGTTTTCTCTGCAAGCGTTGGCGACGGATCTCGGGATCAGCCCACCCTTTTCCCCATTCAGCAAAACTGGAAAAAGACTTGGGGCTTCTAATAGACAGCAACATATCCTCTTCAGGATAAACCTGAAATGGCTGCTCTGTTTCAGAACTCAGGAACTGCCTTCCACGTTCTGTTAGTTCTGGATATTTTATCTGAACACGGGTCTGTAACATTCCCCAAAAATGATCAGCCGTGTCATTGAAAATAACCACGTACAAACATACTACCAGTTCAACATTGATTTCAAAGGCAGCATAACATAAAGAAAGTGGAAATATTGCACCAAATGAAAATATTTATCCCCCCTCCCAGAAATATACCGCTCAAGATACAGGAAATATCTTGATTATCATTTCTAATAGGCATTATGCCAATATTGTCGTGAAACAGCAGCTGTTTTTACAATCAAACTTTCACACGTTTGGCTAGTTCTATCTTGCCACATCCTCCATCAAGCAGGAGGAACCAGATGGATAAAACAAGCAAATCTCAAATATAGAATGAACAAATCAATAACAACATACCCAGCGTAATCCCACAAGGTGGGGTCTGGGGAACAAAGCAAAGGAGGAATTAAATGTCTTGTTCTTCATAGAACGTTTCAAAATAATGTAACTTTCCTGGAGGACAATCTAATCATAAGACCATCTGTCCCATTAAAATCATCTATTTTCTTTTTGCTTTGTCTCAAAACCCTTGACCTCTTTCTTAATTATAAAAAGATCACATCTAGGACATTTCAAATTATAACAGCAATACTATACTTTCAGAAAATATAATTCTCCAACCGAGGATGAGGGAGGCGATAAACTGATACGGAGGGGCTGGATGCTAAACACCGTTGAAACCTATTATCTAGAATTGTCAGAAAGGAGAGACAACAGCAATACGTGGGAAAAGGTTTGGAACACCAAATTTCCAAAGTAAATTTCTTTGTTTGGTGTGCAGTGCGAGATGCAATTTTAACAGGAGACAACACAAGAAAGAGCAGCAGGATATTTGTGAGTTGGTGTTGTATGTGCAAAGAATCTGGAGGAGATGATACTAATCATCTCTTGTTGCATCGGAGCTTGGCTTTACAACTATGGGGTGTTGCATTCTCATTGTTTAAAATCTGTTGGGTTTTATCACGGACAGTGAAGGAAACAATTACTAGTTGAAGATTGAAGAGGATCGGCAATGAAGGGACAGCAACATGAAAGACAAGACCATCTTGTCTCATTTGGAGTATATGGAACGAATGGAATAGGAGAATGTTTCATAATAGCGAGAATGACGGAGAAAGTATTAGAAGATTTTTTCTATTTCACCTGTATTTCGGTATGATGAAAAAATACCATATTGTATGGACAGTTGGTCAAACTTGGTGGAAGATAATGTATAACTCCAGCAAAGTCACACGCACATCTTGTATGACACCAACTTGATGTTTATTAGTGAAAGTTTTTTACTTACAAAAAAGGAATAAACTAACTGAACCAACTTGATGTTTATTAGTGAAACTTTTTTACTTACAAAAAAGGAATAAACTAACTGAAACCTTTTGACTTACAAAAAAAGGAACAAACTAACTGAACCTTCATTAGACCAATAATAGCAAATTAGAAAGGCTTCCAAGTATTTGTTTCCCCTCCTTGCCACATCGTACATGTTTCTAAGATCCTAGTTTTCAGCATCGAGAACAGCATGACTGACTTGACCCATAATGCAGTGAAGTATAAAAGGAGAAGGATATATCAGATAGGGCCGTAAAAGTAAATAAAGATTGGATGGATTTGAGAAACATAGTGCCAAAACTTAGTACCTATGTGAAATAACTACGGTTATTATGCAGAAAGCTTACCATGTCATCTCCCTCCCTAATAAATCCTTTAACTTCCAAAAGTCGAGCAAGACCTTTCCACCACAAGATGTCACTTGCACTAAATTGCTGATACTACAACACAATATACAGAAAACAAATGACAAGATTAGAGTTGCAATAGGAAAAGGTAAATACAAAAGAGTATTAACAACAATGTTGTAAAACAATAAAAAAGAAGATCTATTTCAGCAAAAGAAATATATTGTTATTCTCTTACACCAATTGAACACGAAATAGAAGGGGTAGAGTCGACGCTATATGCTGGTTGAAAGATTGGCTTCAAAACGTAGAGATAAAGATCTTTCTCAATAAGTACGAGGATTTACAAGAATAGAAAGTCGCATGAGTAACTTTAAAGTGGTATAGTATACCAGCATTAATGCACAGTGGATGGTAAAAGTTCTCTGTAAAAGAAAATAGGCAGCCTTTCAGAGATGAGCAAAATTAAACACAACTTACTAGAGTAGGATTAACATGTAGGTGGAGGACATCTGCTCGACAAGTTAAAGCTACTTTCAGTATGACATAGTAGCTTTACACAAAAGAGACAAAGAATTACAGATTATTATAAGCATCCCAACATATGATTCAAAGAAGATTCTGAAGAAGGCTCTTCAAGAGCAATCCAGAATTACAAACAGCATATATCTCCAGGGAACTCTATTAGCGGTGCAAGAAAGATCCAGAAATTAGTGACAAGAAGCTCATTCAAATTGAAGGAAAAATTTTTAGGTCTCTTTGTCATACCCTTGGTAGACATGTTTTCTAAAGGCCTTCGCTGACAATTTCACATGGGTCATGCACATCAAACTGCTTTCTAACAGGCCTTCGCTGACAATTTCACATGGGTCATGCACATCAAACTAGCAGATAGAAAGGGATAAGAGGGAGAGAGAGAGAGAGGGAGAGGGGAAAAGAGAGAAAGCGAGGGCATTGAGCAGAACTAGTACCTGTTCCCTTATTCTGCTGACTAAAGCCTTGATGTTTGGCCTGTCACCAAGTCTCCCTTCATAGCCACCATAGGAGATGTCTGCAAAATTTCTCTGCACCAGAAAGGATTAACAAAGACCAGCAATGCCAAAATGAGATGACAGAAGTACAAAGAAGCACAAGCAAATGTGAGATGCCAGACGTACTCACACAATGAGCAGCAACAACTTGCAAGAAGATCATCGCCTCAGCCTTTAAATCTTGTCTTTCAGGTGGTCCTTTGATGCATACATCACACCTGTGCATTATGTACCAGGTAAAAGACATAAAATAAGAAAGTGAAATCTCATCGGAAGTCAGGAAAATCTATAGATAAAGGCAAACATCAGTAAGCATGAATTGAAAAAGATATTAGCAATGGGATGCATTTGGCACATCTTTACATGCATAGCAAGTCATTTTACTTCAAACTGCTAGAAATGAACATCTCTTTTACGTAGCATGTCCTATGACAAAACGAGTACCTAAAACCTCAACTTCTAGACTAACCTAAGAGGAGTCAAATATTAGAAACAAACCAGGCTACGGACATTATGTGCCCTCCACACCAACCCCATAAGGGAAAGTGGAAGAAAATCAAAAGAAAAGCACAAGCACACACCCTTGACATGAAGCAGCTTGTAAGGAACAAAAGAGAAAACACAATAGCAAGTGTTCTTGACATACACCAGACATTTCTCCAAAAGGAAGTGCTCGCCAAAGTACTCCACAAGTGTCTTGGCTCTACAGCAAGCAGTGTTCATTCCATATCTGTTGAACATAACCAACACATAAGATGGAAAACCAAAATACTAGTCGAAGCCGTTCAATTAACAATTATCTTACAACCTGAAGCAATCAGACAACATCTTATATGCTTGTTTTGTCTGCTCCTCACTTCTTTGACTCGGTAGAAGTGTAGGTGTCCTTGACAAGTTTGCATACAGAACTGTTTCACAAGAAATCGAACAGCTTAAATATACATGTAGTGCCTCTTTGGAGCCGATGTCCCAGCTCTATGAGATAAATGTGACTCTTCTGGATAATACAAGTTGAATAAGAGATCATTTGGTGAAGTGTATCAAAACCACACCTTAATGCACAGCAGGACAAACTTTGCTAAACCAAGAAGAAGGCATGAGGTTCCTTATCACCATAGCTATTCATATAGTAGTACTTTGACAATGTCAGATTTCCTTTCACCATATCTATTTTTCTAGTCTGTGCACTAAATCTTTCCACTTCTTCCCTTATTGTCCCTGTGTCATTATTATGTTTTTTGTCTTACTTTTCCTTCTAAACTAAGTACCTTCAAGAAAACACTTGGTCGAACATTTATTTAACTTTTTCTAATGAGAACCATTTTGACCCTATGATGTTTAATACATTTTGATATGATTCTAGGATTAGCTCCTAAGTTTTTAAAGTCAATCAATTCATCAAATATGTCAAACAGACAAGAAAAGGTGAAAGAATGACATGTATTTATGCCAATATTTCTCTGTGGGCATCCATATTATACTATAATAAGAGGTTTCATAACCTTTTCCCATGACAACAAATTCCAATATTTAAGTATTTGAAGAAACCAAGTTCTCAGCTTTTGAATTCTATCATAGAACTTCCAGTTTTTTGCTAAAATCAGCACTGCTTTAAGGCTCATTGTTGAGTTTAACTTTCTTTCTCCAAGAAACTGAGTCTCATGCATGGGACAGGAAATTGCTTCATTTCACCATCCCAAGCATTACTATCAATGATAGAACCGGTGGATGACAATTTTGTTCTCTTTGAAGTAGAAATTCTATCTCAAGATTATGATAAATAAACCACAGATAAAAAGAAACAAATTAACTGACCACAATCTGCAACTTTTCCATCCCGACCAGCTCGACCAGCCTCTTGATAATAAGCCTCCAAACTCTGTAATTGACCAAGAAGCATAAATGAAATTTAAGCCATGTAACACCAGAAGCAATGACAAGAAAATAGTTCGAACAAGGTCCTAAACATAATGCTTCTTAAGTACACCCATAAGCATCTGTACAATCATATTGCTAAAGAAGAAAGACCAAATGAGAATGTGGTCAAGATTTTCATGTAGTTCGTTTACACGAGTAAAACAACAGCAAAAAACATTAAGGAAATCTAGCTGAGTAATTGCACCTGGGGCCAACCATAGTGGATGATCCTTCGCACATTTAACTTGTCAATTCCCATCCCAAAGGCAATTGTTGCGACAATGACCTGAATTCCAAAAGTACAATGTATAGCCTCAATTAGTAAATGCATAAGTGTAAAACATAAATGTAAGTAAAACAACTTTAAGCTCAAGAAAATCGCCGATCTGCTGTCAGGATATCTTAAAGATGCTATTTTATCAAAGAGTTAAAGTGGACACAGGCATGCAAAATGCTTGAAACTAGTAAAAGATGATAGCCAGCACTGAAAAGTAATATGCAACAGTTTATAATAGGATATCAAATTAAACAATTCTCAAAAGTGAAATAACTAATTAGGTCAGGATCTGCCAGCCAATATTAAACATCAGCTTCAACAAACATAGTTTTGTTCGGAAGTATATGCGTATTATCTATCCCAAATTCCTGCTTATAAATTCCAGAGAAGGAAAGTTCAGCAAGGAATTATTGGGATGACATTCTAAAATCCGTAAGGTCAGATAAATAACCTATAAAGAAATGAGGACATAAAGATTAATCCAACTTGACTCGCACAAAAATGAGGGTAAAAGGTTCAACATTGAATTTCCTCTGAACACGAGAGAATATGCACAGATCAGTCTAAAATATTGAATATTGAATGCAATGGATCAAAGACCTTCAGATATGCAATAACCTGTTAAATAATATACAAAATGTGTATTTACATTACTTCATCTAAGTTCTAACACATCACCTTAACTTTACCTGCAGAGTGTTCTCGTGAAATTCCTTATGCACCTGCCTTAGATGTGATTTTGGCAACTGAAACAAGCAAGAAAAAGAAAATGTCACTTCTCCATCCACAAGGAAAAGTATATCACGCAACTTCAATCCTGAGTAGCATCGTTTTGTGGAATGCTCATGACGGTGGGCAGCTTGATGCAGGCAGGTCAAAGAGAAGGGATGGAGGGCTGCTAAGCTGGCAAGCTTCCAAAGAAGGGTACATATGACAACATAGGCAAATCCCAAGTTTGAGAGATGAGTGAAGTAAGTTCACATGGTACGTGCGCTTTTGGATTCGATGGTGGCGTAGCCCAAGGGACAAATCCGTAAGGTCTGTTAGGAAAAAAAGGACAATACGTCCATGGACTTGGGCTGTGACATATTTAGACCTTGACTTTAATCTAGCAGGGCATGTAACGCATAATATCACTAGTGACAAGATATACCTAATTACATGGAAGCAAACCAATTGAACAGCATGCTTATGATCACATTTAGTCCACTTTCACAACTATGGTATTTTGCATCTTAAAGACTTGCCCTTACATCGTGAGGCTATGCAAAAATCTGAAGTCTTTCAAACATTTACAAATACTTTTTTCTCGTTCCTTCAAACAATTATCATTTAGTGGCAAAATAAACTCAACATCAATAAAATCAGAGGAAGAGCGAGATAATTACTATAACTGATTGGATATATCAATTACCTTAGCATTGTAAGCAGCAGCCTTGATCCCAGATCTAGAAAGAAATTTTGATATACTTAATGTTTCTTTCCTAGTTGGGACATAGATTATTGTTGGTCCATCTTCCAATGCTTTGTACCGAAGCTTTGCTCTTTCTTCTGGGTTGCTGGGTACATCAGGTGTTTTGGGCAACACAAAATCACTACAACCTTTCAGTGGTAGTTTTCCACTAAATTCACCACAAGAAACTGCAGCAATTTTAACATCAGTACAATTTATTTGAATTCATAAAGTAAATTATAGGAGTAAATGACCAAGCGTACAATTTAACATAACAAATTTATATTCCAGGTAGACAATGAAAAATTGAGGAAACCCCTAAAAAGTACCCTGGAGTCCTGGACATTGCTTTCAAGAAGATGAAGTCTTTACTTAAGCTGCTACATTGCCAGCTAGAGGCTGAGGAAAATCCACAAAAAGCATTTCACTTGTTTGGTTATTAAAAAAAGAAGAGACTATCTACGACACAAAAAGGTCAAGTTTGAGAATGCAAGAAAGAGTAGGATGAGATACATTCATCATATGTGGTCTTTTGATCATGTAGGAGGGTAGTGTCATAGGATAAGAAGATGCAAGGTTTTTTCTTCTATCAATTTACCAGGGATAAGCCATCTCTTTGGCAAGCTAAGATTATATCCTCTTAAAACCTCATACTAAACAATCTTGCACCGTTGTGATGATAGATTGTCCAGTGATTGTTGCCAGTAAGTGAATTCAAACTTAAACACTTTAGAATGTAGATGAAAGTACTGCTGCAGATACGACAAAACAAACGGAGTAATTTCAATCCACACTAAGGTAACAACTATTAAAATTTTAAAAATATTCTCTATATTTACACACAAAAAATTCCAAGGTCTCTGATGGCTTTTGATAACAGATCGAGTTATTTGTTGTGTAAATCTTTAGTGACATGGAAGATGGATTCAATCAAATTCTCTTTAAAATTTGATCTGTACTGTCTAAATGAATAGTCCCAAAACAGAGTTTTACCATCCAAATCATCAACATCTTGCACAAAATCACACTCATCTTCCAGAAACTCAACAGACAATTGTCTATCCTTCGAAGGATCTGAGCCATATCTCCCAGGAGAACATACTTCATCGTCACTCTCAGAAATAGCATCTCCGTCAGTGTTGTCTACATTAACCTCATCAGTTCCATTATGTTCATCCATGCAACCATTGGAAGCACTATCAGAGCTTTCAGAATTCTCCTCCAGATTTGTAGACATTAACTTATTTTTCCAGCAAGACTTCCCTTTTCCGGAATAAGTGCTTATCAGGTCATGAAAATCCTTCTTGTAGGATGCTATAGATGATGTTCTAGAGTGTTTCACCTGCAAACAGCAGAAATGACGTGAATTGTTATTATTTCTATCAGCATATGTTCTTAGAGTGAAGACTGTATCTTTAGAAGGTTCAAGCATTAATATTGTAGCAAAAAAATTAAAAACACTCAAATGAAACCAACCATATTAATATGCACTTATGCAGTATATCCCTTTCATCGTATTATGCAGCAGATATAAAGTGACACAAAGACTAAGGATCTAGCTTAAAATACCATAACTATGATCAAAGAAAGTAGTACTTTAGTTCTTGAGTGTGAATTACAGGATGCAATTGATAGGCAAACATAATGTCAAAATTTAAGTATGAAACACTGTGTATAAAAATCACAAGAAATGTGTTCTCAAACATTTTGCAACCCCCTCCACAAACAAAATAAGAAAAATAAGAGAAAGAATGCACCCTTCACACAAAACAAAGCAAATAATGAAACAGTGCAGTGAAGGCAAATGCAGGAAATAAAAGGAATATCAAACCAAAGGAATATCATACATACATTGTAGATTAACTTACTGAAAATCGGAGATTTGGCCGGAAAAATGAAGTGAGAACAATATGTGTTGCCTTTGACATGTGCAATGACTGCAGAATGTCTTCTCTAACACGAGTAGTGGCAGTAGCAGTCAGTGCCATGATCGGGATGTCAAACTTCAGAAACTTCATCGTATCCTTTCTAAAGTTCTCTCTCAAAACAGATAATCGCCTATTACATACAAAATTTATGTCAATATCTTGTTGCAGTTTTTGCTTGGCAAGAATGGAGTTGGATAAGAGAAATATCAGAGGAGTTTGCCCACTCATATGCATGCCAATTTTTCTTATTAGTTAACAACAATGATGTATTAAGTACCATATCTACACCCAACTAGTAGATCAAAACACTGTAATAGAATAAGAGAAATAAATGGGATATGCTATAGTCAGGTGTAATTTGATAGCCTGCTCTAGCAAAAGACCACATCTACACTGCAAGCACTATGTAGTCCAAGATTAATAATCATACGCATGAATAACCAATATATGGACAAAGAAATTGAAGAAAAAAACATGGAAAGGTGAAATATCAATTGTTTAGTGTCGCATCTTTAGAATTGCACTCATTGGCAAGGAACAGTACGCCTTAAGGCCTTGGTGACGCTTTAGAGCTTAAGCGCCTTTAACAACACTGGCTTCATCCACTAAAAGTTACTGGTAACACTCTCTTTTGAATGATCAAATGCCTAAACAAACATAGAACCAGAATACGGAAGGTGAGCCCACCCCCACCCCCCAATGTGAACTACCACCTCCAACGACTACAATTGGCATGGTGCTTATGGTATGTAAACACTGTATGGAAGGTAAAGAAGTTCCTTCTTGCTTTTGTGCACTCTAGGGAAAAGGCTATAGAATTTATGTTTATCGAAGAGCTTATTCGGTTACTGAAAATTTTGACCACCAACAGAAAATAGTATGAGCCTGATTTATCAAGCAAATAAAAGAATATATACCTGTAATCTGGTCGAAAATCATGACCCCACTTAGAAACACAATGAACTTCATCAATTGCAAATAGAGCAATTCCACGACTTTCTGCAAGGCTTTGGATGGGTTTTATGAGTCTGGCCAAAAAAAAAAAGACAGGAAATTCATCTGTCAAACAACAGCCAATACTACAGTTCAAAAGATTAACAGGCTCAATACCTTAGAATTGTTTCAGGGCATACATAAATGATGCTATACAAGCCTGCCATTGCTTTTTGCTCGACACTTCGATCAGTTTGACCAGATCCAAGGAAGCAAGCAGAAACACCATGTTTTGCTAACTTCAAGCACTGATCGTGCATCAAGCTAATCAACGGCGATATAACAATAACAACCTTCCCAGTCAGCAATGCTGGAATCTGAAAACATAAAGATTTCCCTGCAGAAACATAACTCTGAGACACAGAGAATCACATCTTACCGAAAGGAAGACAATGGCGAAGAAGGAAAAAGTGTGAGGGGCTAATACCTGATCCTGTTGCTGCAAGAACAAGACAGTCTTGGTGAGATAACCAAGCTTCCAGAGCTTCTTTCTGAAAATCCTTCAACAATGAAAATCCGAAGTGCTTCTGCAACAAATTCTTAACCTTCTTTTCCCAATCTGGTCCAATGTCTTCATCTTTACAATAAGATGATAATATATCTTTTTCAGCTACAATGTGGAGATCAGAATCCTCTAAAGGAGGATGCACATTTCGACCTCCGGTATCTCTTTGCAAGATTTCTGATTGAGACATACTCAACTTATTCATTGTCTTACTTCTTTTAGGTCTACCTGCTGATTGAATGAATTCGTTTATGTTTGGTTGCCGCATTTTGTCTGCAGAGCACGACGAAGAAGAGGAACCTCTTTTCCCCAGCGTTCCAGCACGGCTGGTGAAACACGCTTTACTAGTTGATGTACTCGCACTGTTTCTTCGAGAATCATCGAGTAGATAATCAATTGCACCCTCAATTGATGGACCCACAACTTGTACAGCATTTGAAATATCAGATAATTCAAACCCCATTCCGACCAATTCAGCAACAACTTGGTCCCGATCCATTTAACTTCACTCTGATAAAATTGTTTTCAAGAACGACGCCACTAAGAGTACACATACACAGAAAAGTCAGAGAGTCCAGATTGAACTACAATCAAACAAATTGAGAACTCACTGAACAAAACCACTTGGTAAGATTTTTCGTAGCTACATTTACTGCTTTGGGGAACTTACAAACACAACACTAATTTCAATAGTACAAATTTTGCATCTACATTGACAATCTTGAAGGACTTAAACACACCATACCAATTTAATAGTACAAATATTTGCAGCTACATTGACTATTTGGGGGACATACAAACACAATACTAATTTTAATGTAGGAAAAGTATTTCAGTTTTCTTGATTCAATGCTGCAATCAAGAAATCAATTAACAACAAATTCTCACATCAGACCTTTTACTTTCATAATTGTTCAATTATCGCCAAGTGATATTAGGTCTAGATTTCCCCACCCCACTAATTGTTAAATTCTTATCGGTTAAGATGGAATTTTAATATTTGTTCTTAATATCATCTAGCTAATTAATGTGTGCCTATGGCGATTATTAGAGAGGGAATGAGATGCTGTTGATTACCTTTCTACGGAACAGTGAGAACCCTATTGTTGAAGAAACACAAAATTGGATCCCAATGGTCTGCCGCGCCTAATTTAAAGCTTAGCCAAGGTTTGAAGGCAAATATTTTTACGACGTCGTCGGCCACTGCATACAAGTCTTAATGTTTATGTATATTCTTGTTTAATACTCCATATCACTTCTATAATTAATTAATATAGTTTGGTCTAAATACTTACTGCGAGTAAATTTTTTCGTTGTGAGTAAAATTAGGGGGTGCATTTGGTTGTTTATTTGGCATTGCACTATTTGATTTCAATTTTCAATTTTGAAAAAATGCCATTCGATCTGAAATTTATAAAGCTTTTTTTCAAATATCGTAAAGTAAGTATCATTAAGTGTCTTAGGCCTCGTTTATTTTTATTAATTAAGATATAAATATGAATACACATCTGAATATTAAAATGTGTGTTAAGATGTAAATGTTTGAATCTGAATGCTAAGATATTGTATTAAGATCTGAATATCAACTAATTAAGATTATATTGTTTGGTTTCTTAACATCTAAATGTACAAAATTTATCTTTATCCAAAAACTAAAAAATATAAAATTTAAAAAATAATTATATTCAAAAATATATATATATATATAAAATGTATGGTGATTGGTTCTGAGATGACTAGCGGTAGTGATTGTGGATGTTGGTTGGGGGTGGTATTGTGGGTAATAGCTAGTTGTGATAGTGTCTAACATGAGTGGTTGATGGTGGCGGCTGATAGTTATGGTGGATGATAGTGAAAACTAATAGTGGTTGTGAACGATGACAGTGGTTGGCGATATATAGTGGTGACTGATGGTGGTAATTGTCAGTAATGTTCAGTAGTAGTTGTGGTAATGGTGATTGGTGGTGATCATTGTAAATGGCAGCTAGTAATGGTGACAGTTGATTGCAATATTGGCATGGTGGTGATTGTGATTGATGATTGGAATGTTGAGATTTAGATGTTTGAATCTGAATGCACACATGAATATTAAGATATTATATTAAGATCTGAATATTTAATAATTAAGAATGTATTGTTTGGTTTCTTAACATCCGAATTTACAAATTTTATCATTATTCAAAATATAAAAAATATAAAATTTTAATAATATATATATATATATATATATATATATATATATATATATATATATATATATATATATATATATATATATGGTGGTTGGTTTTGAGATGACTAGTTGTGGTGATTGTGAAAGCCGATTGGGGGTGGTATTGTGCGTAATAGTTAGCGGTGATAATGCTTGACAATAGCAGTTGATGGTGGCGGCTGATAGTTATGGTGGATGATAATGAAAACTAATAGTGCTTGTGAACGATGACGGTGGTTGGCGATATATATTGGTTACTCATGGTGGTGATTGTTAGTGGTGTTTATTAGTACTTGAGGTAATGGTGATTGGTGGTGATAATTATAAAAGGTAGCTAGTAATGGTGACACTTGATTGTAGTATTGGTGCGGTGGTGGTTGTGACTGAGAATGGTGGTTGTGGCCGAGGATGGTGGTTGTGTGTGGTAGGTAGTGGTAGTCGATAACAGTGAGCACAGATGCAACTATAATTGATAACGATGGGCGATAGCGATAGTGGTGAGTGGATGCAATTGGCAAACTGTCAACTTTGTAAAAATCTTTAAATAGACATCTTAATGATATTAATACTTTATTACATATTTTAATAATTCAGATCTATTCAGACCTTTTAAGTGGTTGAAAGATAAAAAATAAAATAAAAAACACTTAGACCCTATCTGTTTCTATTAAGATTATTTCATTTGAATGATTAACATGTTGTCTCTATATGTACATTGAATGCTTAAGATTGTTTGTTTCAACATCTGAATGTGCATAATTTATTTATTTCAAATATAATAAATATACAATTCAAATAAAAAAATATTAAGTAATAAAAATATAATTTTACTAAAATAAAATTAATATTTGATTAAAAAATAAAACATTGAAGTTTGTTAGTATGGTGGAGATAGTTTGTAGTGGTAATGGTTGCAAGTGGCTATTAATGGTCATGGTCATAGTTGTGATGGTGGGGTGGTTGGTATTGTAGTGACTGGTGTGATGGTGGCGGTTGGCGGTAGTGGTTGTGATAGTGGAGTTGGTTGATATTAGTAGTTGCCAGTGTTGGTGGTGGTTGAAGGATGTGTAGTGGTTGACGATGATGCCAGTGGTAGTTAACGGCGGTGCTAGTTGGAAAGTAGTTGGCAATAGAGATTGACTACAACGGTGGTAGTGACTGATAGTGATGGCGGAGGTAACGGCAATGGATATAATTATAATGATGGAGACGGTGGGTGTGGTAGCGACTGACAGTAGTGGTTGGCAACAGTTGGTTATCAGTCGGTTGTGACGATAGAGGTGGTTTGTGATGGTGACTGGTGGTTAACGACGACAGTAGTGGTGGTTGCGATGACAAAGGTGGTTAGTGGTGGTGATTGATGGTTGTGAACGGAGTGGCGGTGAAAATTATTCACACAAAAATATTTCTTAATGATCTAAAGACTTTGTTATAGATCTTAATGATTAAGACTTATTTAGATCAAATAAGTGCTTAAATCTAATGTAAACAAATGCACTTAATGGCTTAAGGTCTGAACATTTAGATTTAGACTTCCATTAAGTGCAAATAAATGAGACCTTAGTGGTTGAAATTCAGACATAAAAAACAAATGAACTTAATGACTAAGATGTGAATGATGGGGATTGAGACCTTTTATAAGGACAAAAAAATATTGAGACTCTAGTTTGACTAGACACATGGTTTACGAAAATAAAGGTTTTTTATTTTTTATTTTTTGAGTGTAAACAAAAGATACGTGTAATGTACCAAAATGTCTTTTGAATCTTGATCTTAAACAAGTGAGGTAGAATGTTGAAATTAGAAATTATCAAATATATAAAGATTTTTTTAAATAGACAAAAAAAAAGTAAGATACCTAAATTGAAATGGTGGGAGTACGTATCGAATAATAAGTACGAGTATATTGGAAAAGATAAATAGGATAAAAATCATATCAAATTGATCGTGACATAAAATAATTTTTTTCATTGATACATAACCTCAAATTTAACAATGCACTATAACGAACTTTAAATAATAATCAAAAACAAACAGCACATTGATTATAACCATCTAAATAAGATCAAAAGAAGTCAACTAGTTAGATACGCATTCATTCCTTCCACGATCCATTACTATCGTAAGGAGATTTGAACTGGTGTAGAACAAATAACGGTATTCTTGCAGGCTGAAGTCCAAGTAGATAATATTTTTGCCTATGAGATTATAAGAAGTGCCAAGCACCCTGTTACAAGTTCAAATTTCGACTATGACATTCTAATGTTATAAAAGGGCCTTTTATAAATTTATGCCTCTATCACTTGTTGATAATATTGTGACTTTATGTAATGCTCAAGCTATTTGATTCCTATTTATAAAATTCGAGAAAGATGTTTGGCATTAGTTTATACTCATTATGCCTAGTATTAAATAGAGAGTGAAATCATCTTATCAAGATTTTAAATGAATAATGAGGTCTGACCAACACCTCCTAAATACGCGCCCAAATTAGGCCTTGCCTTTTGTTAGGCTATAGTTCTTATCAACATAAAAGCTTACTTGAGTTTTCGTAGACTTTTTTTTAGTTAAAAAGGAAAAGTAATAAACAAGTGAGCAATTTTTTTTTTCCTTTTCAAAATTGATGGTAGGGGAAAGGGAAATTGGAGAGAAGATTATAAAGGGGGGAATTGAACCCTCACTAACAAGGTGAAAGTAGTACAGGTAGCCAACCAACTGAGCTATTAAGATTCCCCAAGCGAGCAAGATCATTTCATATTCTTTTTGATTTTATGTTTAAGGGTGTCAAAATTATAATTTAGCTCTTAATTTTTTATTTAGGGATGTCAAAATTAATTTAAATATATTGGATGAGTTGATCCAAATCGATACTTCAAATGTTTTTTGAGTAGAATAAATTAAATAATGTAAAACAAGTTCTTCAAAGGTATAAGCAAAATTGGTCAATGAGTTGTTCAAGTGACTAACTACCAAATAAAAATACTCCAAACAGAACAAATAAATAAAATAGAGAGAAAATTTCTCACATACTTGTAGAAGTTGTTTTAGAAGCAATATTATACAACCAACTAGGTTATGGTAATTTACATAACACATATAATTGGATACGACATTTCATAAATGTTGCAAAATTATTTTATCGATATTCACCAAAATGTCAGATCTTTCATGTGACATTTTATAAAAGTCACAAGTAAACGTTGTAAATTTTTTACCAACATTAATCTAAATGTCAAAAATCTAATGTCATTTATTTCTTACCAACATTTACTCAAATGTCGGAAAATTTTAGTGAGATTTAATATATGTCGTTTATTTATTACCAACATTTACCTAAATGTCGGGAAATTCTCGATACTAAAATTTACGATATTTGATGCTAATGTAAATTAAATGTCAGTAAACAAAATTGTGACATTTAAACAACCTAATACATTTATATAATGTCGTCGTATTTGTACCTTCTTGTAGTGAATTTCTTGACGATGTGAATCATGACTATCTAGTAACACCTTTATTTACACAAAACAATATAGAATAATAAAGTATGGAGATAGGGTTGTAACTTTTACTAGTAATAACAAAGAGCAAAATATTTAGGACTATGAAATTGATGGATAAATAGGACTTATTAGGAGTAATAATCCCACTAATCATACTTTGTAGTATGAAATTAAGAAAGGTTTCACGAATTCACAACAAGCGCAAAACAAATTTGGGAAAATTCAAATTCCCCGCGCGCGGTTTTATCTCTCAGTCCCCCAATTCAACCAAACACAACTACGTGTCATTAAATCATTAGCTCTCCGCATTAGCCAAGGATCACTAACCTTTCTTATTTTCCTAGCCGTCAGATCTCACATTAAAAGAACCATTACGCTTCGTTAAACACCAATACTCCTCACCCGGATCGCCAGCGTGGCAATCCATTCCCCTCCCTATAAAATTACAAACTCCCAACTTCATTTCCTCATCAAACATTCAAATCTCAATCTAAGCTTCTTCTACATTACTATCTTCTTCAAGCTAGTTTCATAGCAATGGATGCCACAAAGACTACCAAAGGTGCTGGTGGAAGAAAGGGTGGCCCAAGAAAGAAGTCCGTAACCAAATCAGTCAAAGCTGGTCTTCAGTTCCCGGTTGGTCGTATTGCTCGTTTCTTGAAAAAGGGTCGTTACGCTCAACGTGTGGGATCTGGTGCTCCTATTTACCTTGCTGCTGTTCTTGAATACCTTGCTGCTGAGGTACAAACATACCCATTAAACTTCGTTCTCAGATCCGTAATTTTCTGCTGACTACGTAGTTACTAATTCCTTTTTTGTTTGTTGTACAGGTGTTGGAGTTGGCTGGAAATGCGGCAAGAGACAACAAGAAGACTAGGATTATTCCTAGGCATGTGCTTTTGGCTGTAAGGAACGATGAGGAATTGGGAAAATTGTTGGCTGGAGTTACTATTGCAAGTGGAGGTGTTCTTCCAAACATTAACCCAATTCTGCTGCCTAAGAAATCAACTGCTTCTGAGGAGAAGGCATCAACACCAAGGGCAACTAAGTCGCCAAAGAAGGCATAAGAATACTGTGTTAGAACTGTGATCTGTGGGTTAAATATGCACTACTCTTTTGTCTAGTTTATTGGTATTTCTAGTAGTTGTAGGACGTAGAGTTTTGTTATGCTTTGTTAACTTGTGGTGTAACGTTGCTTGGAAATATAATAGAAAGTAACTCCTTTTTCCTATTTATTGTCTCATTTCGATTTTCGTAACAATGTCTGCTAATGTAATCGTAATGATGGAAGATGAAACTTCTGTATTACCGTCGCTGTTCAAACTGAAAACATAGAAAGTGATAAATCAGAGGAAAGTGGTGGAATCGAAGATTGTTTTTGGACCCTATGCTGCAAGCGGAAGTTGGGCCGAAACAGTAGGTCCTACCAATAAGCAATCCATTCTCTGGAGTCATGGGCCCGAGTGGTGCAAGTACTGGATTCAGTAACAATTGAAGCAACGCCTCAATGAAATGTCTTTATTGTCATTCGTGAAAACTGTGAAGAAGTTTAATTATAACACTGATTTTTGCATCTAGTTATGACAAGCAAATACTCAAATTGTGTGTGCCAACTGCTTAATCGGTATAATGTGATAAATAAGGGCTGTAATTGTTTTGGGCATGATCCATTTAGTTATGCAGCTTCTGAATGTTGGCTTAAAGCGGTATGCTTGTGAACTATAATAGTTTGATAACTCTAAATGTTGATTCTTCTGCGGCTTTTGGGGTTTTGAATATGAATGATACAACTTGTGCAACAGTGGTCGGTTTTCAAAATTGAAGTGATTTTTACAAAGTCAGTAGTGGAGAAGTGTTAATTGGTATCATTTGTAGGCAGAGAGTATACACAGCTGATTTGAATGTACTATTTAGTTTTTCTTAGAAGTAGGGGGTGCTTTGTTGTATGTAACATTGCTTGATGCCTTTCGAGATCAAACAGGCCAAGGTAGTCCTGTTGGTTCTTATTCTCTTCCAGCTTTCAATGAGTAATCATAAGTGTGAAGGAGGATATTGAATTGTAAGCATATTCGTTTTTAGCACTTAATTGGTAGTAGCATTTGATGTGCTGTCATGGACATTGAAATTTGAAGATTATCTTCTCTTTTCTCTAGCCATGTGCAGAAATTATTATACTATGCAGTCCTGCACAATCACCTCTCTACTATCTGAATTCAACTCACATGCTTGTGACTATCCATGTTCTTCCACATGAAAATGAGCCCACCTTGCAAATTACTTTCTGCAGGTCCTCTGCTCTATATTCTGATATATAGTAAAGATGAAATCTAGTAAATCCACTTCCAGCTGCAAAACACGACATTTCAAGCAGGTGGTCACATTGATGTTTCCTTCTCTCTTTTGTTACTGGAGTTCCTGAATAGTGCTTTTATAGAGACAAATAGCTAAGTATATCACTTCAGCACTCAGAGGACAGACATGCTCATAACAATGTTATCCGGCAATATGCGCAGCAGTCACCTATGTACAGCCAGAAGGTTGTTACAAAAGCTGACCGGTTCTCATCTTCTTATAGATTTACATTTTTTTTTTTTTTGGATTATGTATGAATATTTACATTCACTACCACGTCCCCCTGCGAATTTATAAATAGATACAACAAAAGCCACACAAGGAGGAGGCTAGCAAAGAGATCTGTAGCATGCACCCAGCTAGCTTTCCCAAATTAAAAGTTCTCCTCAGACTTCAAGAAACTGTGATGCTCCAACAGGGTCATCTCCCCACCAGCTGCTGCATCAAACTGGCATCGGTAGAAACTGCATTTCCAATTTATCAAGGCATTAATTGTTGAACTTCCAAAGATGCGATTCACTTGTCACAAAATTTGGGACAGCGTTCAAAAAAGAAACAAAGCGACACCTTCCCACCAGGACTAACAGCCTTACCTGCCATCCATGCCAAGAATCACAACCGTATTCTTTTGGTGACCAAAGGCCACAATGTGCTGCAGACCTTCTTGTAAGCGGAACTGCGCCACAGACCACTCAGAGCTGAAATACTTTGGTAGCACACCTGCATGGCAAAACACCAGACGACTGTCAATAAGCTTAGATTATTGAGTTATTGACAAAACTCTCCAACTAATTCTTTTGCAATGTGTCCAAAAAGTTCTCAGTCCCAAGTATACTGGCGACAAAATTACAAGAAGTGGAGGACCTCTTCGGACTGTTTGACAGAACCTACGGTTAGCGTCATCTCAACTGAACCAAGAAAAGATTGCTATTGCAACAAGCTCCTTCAAGAATCTGAACCATAAGATGGCAGTGAAATATGTTTCAAAATTAACTGCACACTTCACCTCCAGGATTTAAAAGTCCTTCAAACTAAAAGATGTGTATTCAAGGCTTGCAAATATGCTGAATTTAACTGTAATGCTTGTTTACTTTTCTTTGTTTTTTAAAACACTAGTTATCTTTCAGATTACTTACCTACATCTAATTCTTCGAAAGGATCATAACTTGGAACAATAAATTCCAACATTTTGTAGTAGACAGCATGACTCAACTGTTGAGGCCAAATACCTCTATCAGACTTATAGTTTGAGCAAATTTTAGACCCAAACAGGTATAGCATCTGTTCCTTCTGAAAGATTCTTATAGCAGCTCTTTTGCCCAATGCCAAAAAATTGTCAAGTTCCTTTTGTATTAGAACATCGCAATTATAGCAGAGAAGTAATAATTGTACCACCTACCGAAGTCAATGCAGGGAACTATACTTAAGATAACAGTTCCATGTGACATAAAGGGAATGATTAGACTTTGCACAAGGCATAGCATTGATTTTAGAAGACAACTAAGGAGGAACTTCATTTCCTAGTCTCTAGTGGGCAAGTACCTGGCTAATCGCTAGGCGATTTTAGGACCTATTCCAAAGATTTTTTTTTTGATAGGCAGAGGACCTATTCCTAGGATACCCAAGCTTCCAATGCCAAAGGAGAACTTTAAGCCACGACCCGGAAAAACATTCCCATCCACATTTCTTTTGTTCAGCTTTATTACATTCTGAAGCCAACTATCCCGCTCCAATTTTCTAGGAGCATATGCCATGAGATGCTGAACAGTAAGATAATCAGTACCCAGAGCTGGATGAGTGATTTCACACATTGTTTCTGAAGAAAGATTGACGAAACACTACGCGTACAAATTGCTCATTTTAATCCTTCCCATACTGTTAATTTATGTAAAACGACTAGCTTAAGAACAAACTTCAAAAGAAGGGATACTTTATTTAATATATAGGTCTGCAATATGCCCCCTCGCGTGCAACCTGATTCCTTCTTTGTGGCAATTACGGGGATATATTCTTGTTGACTGAGCGGCGGTAAAACTCAAACCCAACATTTAGACTTACTCTCGGCTTACTCTAATACAATATTGAATTGTGAGGACCATATCGTGTAAAAGCTTAAGATGTTAAAAACGGGACACATTTACGCAGGCCAAAAACAAATATTTCTCTTCATTTATGATCAAATTAACTGATATCACTGCTGGCAATCCTTTATCTAAGGAGAAACGTTACCCCTTTTTATCCGTGTCAAACTTTAGAAAATGTTAGAATACTATATCAGAGCTATACATGCATGTTGAAGTATCAGAAGGCCTCTACGGAGGAGTTGATGCTTGTTTGTGAAAGAGTTTAAATGCATGTAGTCGATTACAACAAACAGATCTTTGTACTTCATGGAGTTCTCTGAATAACTACGCTCACCTCCCACACTATCAACAGCATACACTTCCTCAGGAAACTCTGCATTTAGAGTCGAGTAACTAAAGACAAGAACATAACAGGCCTATTACCTCTAATGAAGGAGAGATGAGACACAGCTGATGGAGATGTAGCATTTGACTCAGATGCCCCTCTTGGTCTATCAACTCCTAAAGCTGGTGAATCAACCTTTAGATTGAATACATGGACAGTTCCTTTATCACTGGAAACAGCTAACCATTGTGCAGTTGGAGAAAAAGCAAGGCTATAAATTTCTGCTCTATCTGCACCTCTCCTGACCTGTATTAAACAACAAAAAAAATGCTTAAGATCAAAGATAAAAGCTCACATTCCATTTCCGAAGTGGCAGTTGTTAGCAATAACACACCAGAACCATTCATTGGAAATCAAATGGCATTCAGATCTTCAGTGAAGTGGTATCAATAGAAGGCATAAGCAATGCATTTAAATGATTATTTATGCCTGATGCACAGTCTCTGTCCAAATTATTTGACATAGTTGCTACTTGCTAGTCCTTCAAAAGAGGAAGAGACAATAAGCATTGGAAGCACAGACTAATATTTTAAAGTTGTTTCATGCATGAATACCGTAACTAGCATTGAGTAGGACATCAACCTACTTTTCATCTATTTCATACTTTTACGGAGACTGGCTGTGGAGTTACCCAAACTTTTCTCAAATACATGGAGGCAACTTTCCTTCTCCTTTTTGATAGGCTAACTTCATCAAACATATATATGAAGATGGAAACATCAAATCTCAGAAAGTCTTACAATGTCATGCAAATCATTCAGTTTTCCCCAAAACAAGCAGCTACTAAGGCAAACTGATTCCCTAGAAAACTAGCTAATACATTGTCTTGGTAATTCTACTCATATAGTAAAGCAATCTACAAATAATAATGAGACTGTAACGATATATCTTTACACCACAAGGGGAAAAAAAAAGGGCAAACTGGTTCTCTAGAAAACTAGAACATACATTGTCTCGGGAATTTATTCATGCATTAAAATAAAATTATTATGAGACTGAAAAACTAACTTCTTGAAATAATACCAACTTAAACCCACTTCATCTCTATCTTTGTACTTAGCAGAGAACGACATTAGTTGCCAGTTGATAGGTCTGACAGGTTGATTGACAAAGGGATAGAAGCAGGATGCATGCTGAGGCTATAACAGACCCAGTACCTAGAACAGCTGCAACTTTACAGTCTTCAGAGGTATGTGTGTGTGTGTGTGGGGGGGGGGGGGGGGGGACGGAAAGTATAGACAGTTAAAACCATCCACTGTAAGTTAAAGGCAATCGATATCTGGCTTATGAGCACAGTCTAGTTTCGTTTCAATAATCATTGCTGATGTTGCAGCCATAGCCACTTCAATAAAACTAAACCATTCGTCACATACTTTATTACCGAGCCAAACATGAAACAATTATCCAGATAAAACTTTTATTTCAAAAGAACACATTTTTCTATATACCCAACACACCTTGAATTACTTCCTCTATCAGGACTTTAGCATCACCATATAATTAACCATGTAAACAAAACAATTGCCATATTAACAGTGTAAATAAAACAATTCAACAAAGTACAACAATTAATTCGGCGTAAGCATATACCTCTTGAACCAAAGATCCATCTAAAGTATTATACACTCTAACAAGAGTCCCTTTACTGCTACAAGTAGCCAACAACCTGCCATCATTCGTCAACGCGAAACAAACAATCCTCGAATCATGTGCCATTATAAACTTAGTCCTCTTAGACGCGTAATGTTCCACCCTCACCTGACCCTTCTGCAAACCTGGACAAACCAAAACCATCGATCCCGACACTTGTGAAACCTCACACAAACCCTTAGGATTCGCCACAGTTTCAATCTGATGTAACAGTTTCAAATCAGAGAAATTGTACACAAATATCTTTTGAGCCAAAACAACCACAATTCTATCCCTTCTTAACCTCACAGATTTCACCTCAGATCGAAACGATAGCTCACCTATACACCTAGATTGATGATCATCCCAAATCATCACCTTGTTTAAAGGATACTGAGGTTCGTTACCTCCACCGACTAAAGCTAATATATTGCACCGGAAAAGCATCTGAACAACACCGATTCCACCACCAGTGTTGGAAGTTCCGGTGAAATCGCGTCGGAAAATCTCCCGGAGCGGGTCACAGTTATAGATCCGAAACCCGCGATCTGTACCCGCTGCGAAGCAACCGTAATCCTGGTTAAAGGAGAGGTAGAGTACATTCGGAGGTGATGAATCAACGGAATTAGGGCTAGGGTTAGGGTTAATGACGGCGGGGTTAGTGGGAGAGGTAACGGTGACGGAGCGGGGTTCATCGTTAACGGCGGCGTCAGTGACGGCGGCGGAGATATCGGAGAGATCAACGGAATCGGAATTTGGAGACATGTGAGGGGAAACGAAATTAGGGTTTGTTGGATTGGGCCAAGGGGAAGAGGAAGGGAGGGTAGAGGTCATGGAGGAATCGCGTGCTAGTGTATAGAGAGAGAGGCGGTGAGGGAAGAGGATGAGAATGAAATGATTGAACGAAGCTAGGGGTGTAAGTGTAAGGTAGAAGTAAATTTACGGACGCAAGGTTGCTTTTTTAGCTTTCCTTGTTGTGGGCATTCTAGTGCTGCTTTTTTGTTTTCTTTCACTTCTTCTAGACTAATCAGAAGGGTCCCTTTTCACTTTTTATTAGGAGTATAATAACTGCTATAATTTACGTTTTCATGATTTTCTACTTGATTCAAAGATATTTTAATACGCTACACACATTTAATTTAGGATTATAAGATTTAAAAATCTTTTTTTATTCCTTAAATTTTGTGTATAGTCAAACTAAGATATTTAAATTGAGACAAAGGGAGTATTATCTAGTCTAGAGAAAGAAACTTTTTTTTATATAAATTATTATGAGATAGATTTTGGATGATTGTTTTGTATTTTTCACTTAATTTTATAATAAGGATGTCAAATTTACAGAGTGTACTTGTTTGTACTTTGTATGATTAGAATATGATTATGAATACCAGTAATGCTTAACTACTTATAAAAGGTGATTACCAAATTGGCTGAAATGTAATATTCAGCAATCATATAGGAGTAACATTTTAAATTATCCTGTCTATGTATTTTAAATTGCTATGATTATCTGGAATAATCAAACAAGTTTTTCTTTAGTTATTATTTTCTCTAACATTTTAAAATGTTTTAAAATTTTAAAATTTGGGTTTAATAAATTACTAATATCTTTCTATGTGACGTTGATAAATGATTTTTACAATCAAACAGTTAAAAGTGTAGTTTTTCTTGTAACCCATGTAAGTGTCTATATTTTTGTATGATCAATAAAAGAGATGTTTCCCTCACTTCCCACAATAAAAAGAGATGTTTCCCTCACTTCCCAAGCTTCTTACTAGCCTTTCCTTTGAGTTTTATGTGTTGTTTGGCCTAGCAATACACAAGATAACCTTTCCGCTAACACTTCTCTCGCACTTGAGGCAGACTTTACCTAAGTGTTGTGTTTGCTTGAATCAAACCACAATTTGTGTGAGGTTTAAGCTAGCATCTACCAGAAGATTAATTGGGCTAAGTGACATATCGATGCTAGAGACAAGAGGTCATGACTATTAGCTCAAAGTTTAGAAGTGTCTCAAAATATCATCCTTTAGACTCTCGTAATCCCTATGTGGCCTCACACGCTAATTTCATGGACATCAATATTTTTAGTAGATTCACAATTTTGACAGTGGAACTATATAGAGAGATTCGCAGAATTTCCTCTAATGATGCGAAATTAAGATAAGCTTCATTTATGAACCTTGATTAGTACTTTGAACCCCCATTAAGCTACAGTACAAGTAGTTTTTTCCTTTACAAGGTGTACGATTTGATTCTCATTAGATTCTTTCCTTCCTCTTTTCTCTACCTAAGGCCTAACCACCCTTCTAGATCCCAAAATAAAAGAAAAGCTTGCACTACGAGAATAGAAAAAGAGGAAGTCGAATGAATCTTGCTGCCAATAGATAAATACCTTGAGTCAAATCCTCCCTCTGTTAATAGCCTCTCCATAGTATTATTTTATATACATTAAAATTTAAAATGTTAATTTGGATTATCGATTTTATTAGTGACACCGAAACAGATATTAATTAAAGTAATCAATGACTCATTAGTTTGGCAGATAAAACTTCACAATGAAATTTAAAATTCAAGAGTTCAATAATTAAAATTAATATATTGTGAATTAGCGAGAAAGAGGGGATCAAGAGAAGATAAAGACCATTAATCTAGTTCATATTTGATTCCACTTTAAGCGGTTACTTTTGCGTCTCCTAATTAACATACTTCTCACATTGTCCCCATTAAAATCCATCCAAAAAGCACAAGGCCAAAAAAAAAAGAAGGGAACAAAAAAGAAGAACATTTTTTAACCAAATTCCCTCTCTTTTCTGTTGAATTCAACCATGGATTGGCGTCCGTTAGATGTCATGGTGATCTCTGCCACCGGCATAAAGAATGTCAATTACTTCTTCACAATGGATGTTTACGTCGAAGTTTCAATTTTTGGCTATGCAAAAAACACAAAACGAACCTTCATTGATAAAAAAGGTGGCACAAATCCTAAATGGAATTACCCAATGAAATTCACATTAGACGAGCCTTCCCTCACAAAACCTGGCCTTTCCCTCTGCTTTCGCCTCCGATCCGATCGCTTTTTCGGCGACAAAGATATTGGCATTGTCTCAATCCCTATAAATGATATCTTTGGCCAATCTGCTTCAGGACCTGATGGAAGCGCCGAAAAAGTTGTGGAGTATCAAGTTTTCACCCCAGTTTCTGGTAAACCTAGAGGAACCCTCAGGTTTTCTTATAAGTTTGGGAAGAAATATGGACAACCTCCAGAGCAAATGTTCAAAAATGTAAATCAACCTAATGGCACTTATAACCAAAATGCGCCTGTCACGGCTTATCCATATGCCCAGACAGGGAATAATAATATGCCACCACCTGGCATGGGGTATGGAACGCCAAATCCCAACCAGGGGATGGCGTATCAGCAACCACCAGCAGGATATCCTCCTGCTGGTGGTTACAACACTGGTGGATATCAGCCAGGAGGATATTCTCCAGCAGGATATCCACAAGCTGGATATGGATATCCTCCGCAACAACAACAACAAGGTTACGGAGGATATCCACCCGTGCAACAAGTGCAAAACCCACAGAAAAAGAGCAAAATGGGAGGGATGGGAGCAGGGGTTGGATTGGGTTTGGCAGGAGGGTTGCTTGGTGGTATGTTGGTTGGTGAAATGGTTTCTGATGTTGGAGATGATATGGATGCCTATGATCAAGGTTATGATGATGCCATGGACGATATGGATTATTAAAATGAGGTCTCTGTATATTGAGTAATTTTTTTGTTTATTGGAGATATATAAATCAAATTGGTCTTTGATATTAACAACATTTTCAAATTATTATTGTATTATTTTGGATAAATTGATTATCTGAATTGGAAATTCCTTGCTCATTCCCTTGATTTTCCAAAGTTTATAATATGTTTGCAGAAACGTGGTGCCTTACCATGCGTGACTTCGTTATTTGTACAAATTTATTTTGTTACGTTGTCATTTCTTTAAGGCAAGAATGAAATATATTTGTCTATTGACTGCATAATAGAGTTACATGACATTCTCCTTTGGAACTTTGTCTCTTGGAGTCCTTAAATGTGCTTAGTGAAAAAAGAGGAGATACAACTAGATACATTAGATCCCATTGTTTTTTATTGTAGTATCTATCTTGTCTGCTATTTGGTTACATCCCATGGAAGTATATATGTGATAATCTTGGATGTTGATTCATATCGACAGCAAAATGGAAAGGTCTTTGCATTCTAGACTAAAATGTTTTCATCCATAAGAAATTGAAGTGCTAGTCTGCGGTCTATTTAGAGGGATTGGGCTAGTACGTCACTGGATGAAAGAAAACCTTTTTTTCAGTTAGGCCAAATACATAAACGGGCCCTTAAACTTGTTATGGTTTTTCATTTTAGCACCTTAACTATGACTTGTTTCTACTAGACCCTTCAACTTAATTCAAAGTGTGTCAATTAAACACAAAATGCTCACTTGGCAAAATATGTGTTCTAAACATGCCTTAAGCGATACAAATTTGTTTTTTTCTTTAAAAATCACATTTTTCTATCCCCACCATCTTCTCCTTCATCGAGCTACTACCGCCAGTTCACTGCACAAATTCTTCCTTTCCACCAAATAATCTTTACTCACCTTTTATAAGCTCCCATACATATACTCCTTTTTCCTATAATAACTAATCTTCACGCCACTTTCCTCGAGACTCACCAATCCATTCTCAGACACCCTCTGTTTGAAATAAAAAACTGATTAAAAATGAAAATTTCTCACATGTTTCAATCATCATTTGGTTCATGAAAGTCCCATAACATCTTGGTTGATATAATCCAGTGTTCTACTTTAAGAATCGTCGACATAATCAATTAATTGAGCTTTTCTCACCTAAAACTTCATCCCTTTCCTTCCATATGGAGGCCTAAATATCTTGACAATTTTTAGAGTACATAGAAAAGTTGTATTGTTTCCAATATTGTGTTCCCGAAAAGCAAAATTTAAGACCAAAATTTCTTTGTATATGGAAAGGGGACGGACATGGCGAAGGAAACCGGGGGAGAGGTGTTGGAAGAAAATGGAACCGGCTGGGTGTAGGCGTGGGTAGGGTTGGGAATATATGTAAAAATAGAATTTCTATTTTGTTTTCAGTCAAAACGTTTTTAATTATATTATTTGGGCATAAGTTCCATGTGGGCTGCATTTAATTTGTGGATTTGCCACATAATCTGCATGTGTAGTACACCTCTTTGTTTTTTGACTCATTGCAAGAGTGGTGTTCAATTGACACATTTTGAATTAAGTAGGAGGGTCTAATAGGAACAAATCGTAGTTAAGATCTTTAAAATGAAAAATCACGACAAATTTAAGGGTTCACTTGTGTATTTGGCCTTTTAGTTAATATAAGGAAACAAAAGGATGACTATGACTACACACGTCTACCTTGGAATAAAAGGATTTTGCTATCGACTACTTACTTTGGGACTTAATTTTCTTGGTGTCCGCGTATCATCTAAAGTCTTGGAATCAATTAACTCTATCCGCCGAAACTTGAATAGATTAAAAAAAATCACTAAATATTTTGAGACTTAAAAAATGTATGCGTATTCCAAAATATGAAGTTCAAAATTTTGATGTTGATAATTTAGATGATCTGTGAACGAAAGGATAAGATTTATTTACTTTATATGATTGCTTATTATCTTATTTAATTACTTAACTATAATAAGTAAATATGATTTGAGGTAAAAATAAAGTACAAATAATTATTTTTCGGAACTAAAGCAGCTTCAATTAGAGAATCGTAGTAAGAAATACTTCATCCGTCTCAATTTATGTGGCACCTTTCGAATTTTGAGAATCAAACGAGTTCTTCTGTACCGTAATTCTTTTATATGTTCTTTAAATATTTTAAATTTTCAATTATTCTGACTTATAGTATTTTTTTTACGTAATTTTCAAATATATAAATTTTTATTTGAAAAAACTTTAAGATTCTGTATCCGAATTTATAGTCAAAATAGAATGTTTGACTCTAAAAATATTAACTGTGACACGTAAATTGAGATACGGGGGAGCAGTAGGAAGGAAAGACATAAAAAATTCTTCAGAAATCTACCTTAATTCAATTCTAATTGCTTGTTCGCCAAGTTTTTTTTTCAAGGTCTCTCCTTTTTTGGTTAATAGTAGTTCCCTATTTTCTCCTTGTCTTCCGCTTTGAAATAACCTCTCAACTATAAATACTTAGTCCGTTCTATTCTTGCATCTCTTTTGCGTCTAATAACAAAGCCCAAACTAGCAACCTTTTTGTGATCGAGAAAGAGAAGATGGACCAAGATAATGCACTATTATTTGATAATGATGATAACGTGGATCTTACAAAAACCTACAAAAGAGCCAGAAAGCTTACTTCGAAAAAGCAAAAGGGTCTTGCCAAAACTAATTTGCCAGAGTCAATTGTTTCCCTGATTAATGATTCAACCCTGGATCATAATCCAAGTTCTGTATGTGGAAAGTCACAAGTTGTCTTCACAGAGATGGGAGAATTTGTCTCAGGTCTTCAGCTTCATGAATTAAAAGAACAAAAACCTAGTAATATTCATGTGCTGCCAAATCACTCAACCAAAGAAGAGGAACCAGTTATAACTCCAGATCAGACGATACGTGAAGTTCCAATTGGCAAAGGTTTATCAGAGGCTCTCAAATTAATGAGAGAACGAGGTACACTCAAAGAAGATATTGAATTGGGTGGTCGAAACACGGACAAGAAGAAAAACAAGCTTGTAGACGTTCGTCGTGATGAGGAAGGGGAAAAAGAAATACACATTGAGAGGACTGATGAATATGGAAGAAATCTAACTCCAAAAGAGGCTTTTCGGGTGTTTTGCCATGGATTTCACGGGAAGGAGCCTGGAAAAAAGAAGCAAGAAAAACGTATGCGGCAATACCAGTTGGAGCTGAAGATAAAAAAGATGAAAAATTAAGATACAACATAACTGTCCGAGTTAGGAGATATTCGCACTGTGTTAAGTTCAGCAATGTGTGATTTATATTCTGTTCATACTTTGTTTCTTATTGCCTTGGCTGATTATCGTTGTTCTGATTTGATTGCCAATTTATACTTGGCTAACACTTGGGCACAACTTTTAATTAAGTGTTGTTTAGTTGCTTCTTCTTTAGATTCACCTAGAATTTTACAATTGCAGCTAATTGATTAGATGATTTGGCATGTCACCCCTTGTTACATTTTGGATCTTCCTTTTCCTTTCTTGTTTATTTGATTTTATTCTATTCTGCTTGCCATGTTGTACTTCAAATTGATCTCTAATATCTTTGATAATCTGATGTATATAGAGGTATTTGTATTGGCAAAAAGAAAAATGATCTTTGTGATTCAAGTTTATCTTTCAGTCATATGCCTTTGAGTCATCCCTTTATTACCATGGAACATAATGATATACTACAAAAATCAAATAAGTTGTACTCAATGGTCATAAAACTCAAATAAGCAATACTGTGCGAATATTCTTTACTTGTTCTTAATGAAGTTGTTTATAACTTTCATATCCGTGATGTCGAGTTTTGTCAACAGTATCAACTTTGTATCAAAATATAGTGGTAAATGAACGTAGCACTTGTTGAAGTTTGTTGAAATTCAGATGTTTACGGAAAAAATGTGTACTTGTAACAATTTTAAAGGAATCCCTCGATATGGTCTTCATTTAGATAAATTTATTGAACTTACCTTCATCCTATTATGTATAATCATGCAAATTCATCTTACACGTGTTTTCCTCCAGAGTTTTACACAGAAGTTGCCTGCTGTGCTTTCTGTTCTAAGAGTAAGCTTAGTTAGCATTCTATTATTGAAGTTAATAATAGAAACTCAGGGGAAATTCTAACATTCAGGATAGACCAAAAACCAATAGATTATTCTAAGAAATTGGGAACTTATTAAGAGTATTACATACAATAGCTTCATCTTTACAATCTGGAACTGCAGATTTAGTTGAATGTCTCAAGGCACTCAAAGAATGCAGAAGAAGAACGGAGGATCACCTAGGAGTTTCCTGACTTATTTCCTTCTCCTGTACATCTATATAGTATATATGACTGTTTTATGTGTTTGTCTCTGTTTATTGAATGATCTCCGAATCACTTCTGATTTCATCGTGAAATTCCTTGATTCTTTTCCTCTGCAATCTCATTTAATGCGCCATCTGTATGGATTATACATCAAAGTTTCATTCGAAAAAACTGTTCTTTTCTTTTTTGGTTTACGCGGTGACTGTTTGATCCTGTGAGTTTGAGTGGATAAGAAAGTCTTATCATAAGTTTTTTTAGTTCTATCCTATCTCATCACCAACCCTTCAGCGGTCAACTTTTTTTTTTTTCATACCCTAAGAGAGGGTAATAATACAGCAAACATTCTTGCAAATTTAGGAGAGACGTCCAAGACTACATCTATCCTCACTGGGGATGTTTCCACTCCTAGTGTTAAGAGCCTCAATGAAGTTGGGAGCTGATGGAATACCAAATTTCAGGTTCAGAAAGAAGAAGAACAAATATGTCATCAATGTTTGTTAATACTTACCACTGTGTACATAGCATCCCCTAATGCTGCTACAAATCTCTTAGAAACTTTCTACCACTTCTATGAGCAAGCTGGATATTTTTGTGTACATAGCCAATTCTCATTCTGTTATGGAGGCCAAGGTTTATGTCCTCCTCCGTGTAATTATGATTTTTGGTAAATATGCAGGTTGTAGTCATGCCTAAACTCCTCCATTACATAGATGGACCTTACAAATAATTTTTTAAAAACAATACTGCTGAATAATGCAGGGCGTAAAGTGTGTGTATGCATTTGACTGGAAAAGAGCCCATTTTGTGTTAGTCTCAAGGTTTTGTTTCTTGAGTCATTGAGTTCTTGTTGAATTTATAAGAATCAAAATCAGTGGAATAAATTTGAATATCTTGATGCAGTATTAGATTATAGCAGCAAATCAGTACAGAAAGCTCTAGTATAGTCAATCAAACATAAATAGAAATAACCTATTCGAACAGTCAATCGTTTAACTTAGGCAAGCATACGTAAGCACGACTGTATTTGTGCAGTCCAACATTCTACTTCACATCTGCATTCACTCAAGTGTATCTGAAGTTTGACAAGGAGGGACCGGGGTTGCATACTAAATTTTCAGAGAGTGATGTGATCAAGTGGTGCAGGCTGTGTTACTACCAGCAATGGAGACTTGAAGTTAGCTCTAAGTGGCATGTGGGGTGTATTTAAAATCATTTTACATTGTTTAGTTCACAGTAAGCTGAACTGCAAATGCCTTCGATATAGTTTGTTCTTAGAATACAATCATATTTAGTTAGGAGGATTCGTAAATTAGCTATTACTGAAACTTCTGGATTCCAAAAATCAATATATTTAGTTACGAAAATTGGAATTCAATACCTGCAACAATTTTATTCTATCCATTGCACAGCCTGTTGCTTCAATCTTCTTTTAATTAGATGTGCTTTTGTTTCTGATATAGTTGAGCATTGCCTATGCATTCTGTATTTAAGAATATGACCATTGTGTTTGCAGTTCATTCATCTAAGAGTCCTTCGGTTTAAGACTTTTTCAATGGTAATCGATGACTAATTAGATGAGTTCGAACAAATAGTAAGGTTGTTTACATTGGATCAGTATATATGGTTGTTGTTTAGTTTAGGTTTCAGTAGGACTCTATATTTATGTCCTCATTAATTGATCTTAATTTGACGCACCTGCATGTTCTTTGTGCAATTTTTACAAAACTGTAAGAAGAAAACTTTCGTGCTTTTTCACCACCTCAATGTTTCACTTGCTTATCCAGTTTAATGCATGGTATTGTAACTTCGTGCCTCAGGAATTTGGTCATACGAAACTGTTTAAAAGACCATTTTTTGATTGGTTTCTGTAAGCGAATATCTTCTTTCTGCAACTTTTGGACATTCTGCACAGCGTCTCGGTGCAACATTCTGCATTTTTCAGTGTTTTTGCAATTGCGCACAATGTTTCTGCACAGCGTTCTGCATGTAATAAGTTGGATTTCCATCTCCGGTGGGTTATGCAAGTAATTTATAAGGTTTTCTTGTTTATTAAGTCTACAAGGGCTATGCCTATGCCTAACTCATAGAGCAATATGTCCTATGAACTTAATGATTCACCTAAAGTATATCAGATTTTGTTGGCATTATTGTTTTGCAAACATCAAAGTGCGATTGAAGAGTTAAAACAGAGAGTTCAAAGAGAGGGATGGGGACCGAGAAACCTGATAACATTAAGGTCAAACTCTTGTTTGAAAAATTGTTCTCAAGAGAACTAAATTAAAATAACAAATAGTCTTAGGAACTAAAAGCATATTCAGCTAGAAAATCCTAGCAAGTACTAGTCAAACGATATAAAAATCTTCCAAAATCTACCGAAGTGCCCAACCTTATTACATCTCAAAAGACTAAAAAAACAAAGAAAATTGAAAATTTACAAACTGAGAAAATCAAACTAAAACTTAAAGCCGCCACCCATATCATCCATAGCATCTCTATATCCATCACCATAAGCAGACATCTCTCCAACATCCGAAACCATATCTCCAACCAACAAACCATCAAGCAATCCTGCACCCAGCCCTAACCCGAATCCGTCAAGATATCCGTAACCAGGTTGTTTTACTGGTGGATACCCGTACCCTGGTTGTTGGGGCGGATATCCATAACCCGGTGCAACAGCTGGTGGGTATCCACCTGGTGGGTACCCACCTTGATATCCGTATCCTGGATTTTGCTGATTATAAGCCATTCCAGGATATGTATTACCATGCATTGGTGCAGGATAAGCTGTGACAGGCTCATGATATACATCTATTTTTTGCTCAGGTGCTGTAAATTTTTCTCCAAACTTGTAGGAAAATTTCAGGGTGCCTTTTGGTTTACCGCTTACTGTTATAACTGGATAGGCAACAAACCTCTCGGCTGTGCTTCCATTAGAGGTGGACTGATTAAACAGGTCATGAATAGGAACAGAGACTTCACCAATTTCTTTCTCACCTAAAGTGCGTTCAGATTTGAGACGAATGATTAAGTAAAGCCCTGGTTTTGTAAGGGAAGATTCATCAAGAGTGAATGTCATGTAGTGATTCCACTTGGGGTTTGTGCCACTGTTCTTGTCGATGAAGGTTTTCTGCTTATGGGACTTGATGGAGTAGCTGGAGATGGAGCCTTCTGCATAAACATCCATTTTTGAGAAAGTATTGACATTCTTGATGTTCTCTGCGGAGATCACTTTGATGTCTAATGGACGTAATTCCATTGCTATAATTGAGTTGTTGAAGTAGCCTAGCGAAGAAGAGTTTTAGAGAGAAATTTGGAGAATGAAAATAGTCGTGAGAACTCAGAAAATTGTTGTGTCTGTGTATTCTGTTTACGGAGAATTGGAAGAATTTATTTATAGGGACTGATAAAGAGGAAGGAGATGAACAGGAAGGTTCTAACCTTTAGAGTTTTGGCTTAATTTTATTACCATATTTGGATTTTATTTTTTTCTTGAAGGAAGGAAACAATTTACCATATTTGGTTTTACTTTTCCCAAAAGAAAAATTTTAATATTCCATATTTGGGTAACCTTTTTTTTAATTAAGCCACATCAGTAGTGGGGGGTCCAGTTCATTTCTGCAATAAGAGTACAAGAAGAGGAAGATAGTCCTTTCCTCTGTGAGGGATAATGAGAACGAATAATTCATCCTTGTACAAAATGTGCCCTATGCTATTGTTACAACTTTGAGGATTGCCTATATAGAAGTATCGATCACCTAGCATGTACCCATAAGGTAAGGAAGTAGAAATAAATCCAGTAGCTCATGTCAAGAAATTGAAGTGCCCCTTTCTGATTCTGATCTTGAAATTAGGAGTGCCTTCTCTATCATTCTTCAAAGCAGCTTTCACTTGTCTGGGCAAAGAAAAAACCTATATGAAGAAGGTTTCATGTTTCTCCATAACTCCAATGTTTGCTATTAAGTCAGCAACTTCATTTGCTTCTCTGAAGCAGTATTGAATCTGAAAATTGCCATTTCCATATTTTCCAATCTGCATAACAATGTCATGAACTTGCCACATGATATTGTTCTTTCCATTTATCATGTTCACCATCATTAGAGAGTCCAATGATAACCTCATGATAGTTATTACTAACACACCACTAAAGCCCATTAAGAATAGCATCACCCTCTGCCATGTTGTTGCTACATTTGCCATAGTAAGAGTAGAAGGCCATTTTCATATTACCTTGATGATCTTTAAGAATTCCTCCTCCTCCTGTCTCTCCTAGATTCCCTTTTGAGCATCCATCAGTACTCAACTTATGAGTGTTATCAGGTGGTTTTTGCCACTTGATCATCATATTTGAGTAACCTCTTTCTTGGAGAAAAAGGTTTTAGACCTCTATAAATTGAAGAATCCTCTTATACAACATAAACATAAGAACATCCACAATGTAGTCTTTTAGATTTAAGAGTTTTGTTTAGGGGAGATTATTCTCTCAATAGTTCTTATGCTTTTTTATTAATTTTTAATGTAGGTCACTTGACCAAACCATATAAGAATATTATGCTTATTTATTATAATTCTTTTTGTTATCCGACTTATCGCCGTTAAAGGTTTGCAATTGTTAGCTTCCGCATGACACCATGTCATTTCGATCCCAACAAATTGTATCAGCGCCAAGTTCGACAAGGTTGAAGACAAGTTCAAAATGAGTTCTAATCAAGAGCAACCAATTTGATGATAACGAAGTTTTTTGTCAAAAAAAAAAAAGAGGTCCAAAATACTACATGTGGAGATGAATTTTTCAATCATATCAACAATCCTACTGTTGCTGTGCATCTTTCAAAACAAAAAAAAAAGTATTTTTAACCCATGCTTGGGCTCCAATTTTCAATTCATTCTTACCTTTTTAACGCATGAGCTCCAATTATTAACCATTGCTTACTTTTGATGCTTGGGCCAATTTCAATCCATGTTTACTTTTAACCCATGAGCTCCACTTTCAACCTGTGCTCACTTTTAACGCACAAGACTCAAATTTTTAACCCATAATGTTTTTAACCATGGCAAGCAGCAGTGATGAAGATTATGTGAAGAAGACAGATCAAGTTTTGTCAAGAAAATTCAGGCCAAACGAGAAATTTGTTGGGGTTTTGCCTAGATTTTCTTACCATATTTGGATTTTACCCTTTCTTGAAGGAGGGACAAAGAGTTACCATATTTGGTTTTACTTTTTCCAAAAGGAAAATTTTAATATTTCATATTTGAGTACTCTCTTTCTTGGAGGAAAAGGTTTTAGATCTCTATAAATTGTAGAATTCCTCTCATGCAACATACACATAAGAACATCTATAATGTAGTCTTTTAGGGTTAAGAGTTTTGTTTAGGGGAAAATTATTCTCTTAATAGGTTTATGCTTTTTTATATTAGTTTTTCAAGACGTAGGTCACTTGACCAAATCACATAATAATATTATGCATTTTTAGTGTATTTTTTTGTTGTCTGATTTATCATCATTCAAGATTTGTAACTGTTACCTTTTGCATGACGCTTGATTATTTCGATCCCAACACTAGCTAACCGACTCAAGTTGCAGTAAAGTACTAAGGATTGCTTACCCCCTGTTTGGATGTTTTTTTCCCGTGTTCATTATTGTATTGTTTGTATGAAACCATGCTTGTTTTCATCGTTCTTAAAATTATGTGTTGTAAACCCGTTGTAATTCTACATAAGCATGAAAAAGTCCAACTTTTATAACTATAGTTTTGGTGATTTTTGCGTGGTTACATATTTTATTATTCCATTAATACCCCCAATCCCCACACCCAATCCCACCCACACTCCACCAACCCCCAACCCTCCTCCACCACCCCTCACCGCCACCCACCCCATCCCCACCCGCCCACCCCCTCCATCACACCCTTCCCTCCCCCCCCCCCCCCCCCCCCAATCCCATCCACCACCCATTTATTTTTTAAAGTTCGTATTTTATCTTTTATCTTAGTTTTATTAATATATATGAACTACGTTTGTAATTATGAATTAAGGGTAATTTAGTAAACTAATATGTTATTATATAGTATCATAAAGTTAAACCAAATAATAAAAATGTTATTAAACTACAACTATCTAAACATCGTATTCATTGATAAAGTATAATTCAATATGATACCGTACATTATGAAACCATAGGTAATGACACTATGTTATTAACATAGTGTTAGCCGCGAGACTAATTTATTGGTAAGTAAGCAATGACTATACATTAAATTCAGGGTCAGATCTTTATCATGCCGTTTAAGTTGTTAAAAGATTCTTTTCCCCTGGTTTAGGATTATAAATTCAGAATGCAGTGTCAAAAATTTAGAATTTGTCTCTTTTCCGCGGGGTCGTTTGGTTTGAGGCATAAGTCAGGTTAGTTTAGGTATAAAACTTGGTATTGCTTTATATTATATTTAGAACGATATATAAATGGGAAAATTTCATAAATATACAATTTGCTCACTTACATTGCAAAAAAATAGCTCAAAATTTACATTGTAAAGCTTTAACCCACACTTATATACATATACACGTATATACACCCATATGCAATATTATAACATATATCTATGTACACCCATATACAATATTATAACATATTTCCATATACACCCATATACAATATTATAAAATATATCCATATACACCCATATACAATATTATAACATATATCCATATACAACCATATACAATATTATAACATATATCCATATACACCCATATACAATATTATAACATATATCTATATACACCCATATACAATCCTATACAATGTTATACAATATTATACACCCATAATATTATACAATATTATACACCCATATACAATATTGTACGCCCATATACAATATTATACATCCATATACAACAACCACAACGCCGCCGCCACTGCTCCATCTCCGGCCAAACAACCTGGACCAAACACAACGTCGGCGGAATAGATCTAGGGTTTCGATAGCAGTAGGAGATGGGGGAGAGAGAGGCGAACTAGATCTAGGGTTTCGCCGGCATTTTTGGCCACCGCCGCTAACTAGATCTAGGGTTTTGGGGAGGAGAGAGAGCGAGAGAGAAGGATTTCCATGGCGGCGGCTGCGATGTGTAGTGGCCACCGCCGCGAGCTAGATCTAGGGTTTGGGGAGGAGAGAGAGCGAGAGAGAAGGACTTCTTCGGCCGCCCGCGCCGACGGCGACGCGTGTGCGGTGGTGGGTGGCGACCGGAGGTAGAGAGAGGGGAGGAGAGAGAGAAGGGTGGGTTAGTTTTTGACAAGTAATTTTTTTTAAACCGAAGATGGCATTTCTTGTGGGCAAGAAACTCAAATATGGGCTAAATTTGATAGCATTGGTACCCCAATTGATACTGAGTGTAATTATCTCTATATAAATTAATACAGGGATGAGTTTATTGAAATTACAGCATTATTTTATACGAGATATAACATTTGGAATAAATAATACATAATCCATCGATAAGAGTATCTAAAGACGGAAACGCCTTCACAACAGGTAATTCCTAACAGTACCCATATAACAATCTTTGTGTTATTTATTTTTTGCATAACAATCTCGATATATTCCCGTACGAATAATTCATGTATTACAATCTGTATGACTAATACACCAACCAGAGTATTAAATTTTAAATTAGTGCAAGATTCAATATTTGAAACATTCAATAAGCTAATAAAAATATTTAAATAAATACTCTTGTAGTTACAGTTATGCGATACTCATGTTTCTTAAAGTGATTAAGAAGGTGTTTGGCTAAGCTTATAAGCTAGTCATACCAGCTTATAAGCACTTTTTGGCTTATTTGCGTGTTTGGTAAAAATAAAAGTGCTTATAAGCTAAATTAAGCAATAAGACATAAGTTGGTCTCCCCCAAACTTATTAATTTTTAGCTTATAAGCACTTTTAGTTTGACCAAGACTTTTATTATTCATCCGTAATATTATTTTGTAATCTCTGAAATACCCTTAACTTGTAAGCTCTTTTAGTTTGACTAAGACTTTTACTACTGTATCCCTAATATTATTTTGTAATCCCTGAAATACCCTTACTCTAACAAAACCCCTAACCCTCTCCATCACGTCATTTCCTCACCCTACGTCTTTAAAAATTAAAACCCAGCAACTCGTGATTTGATTACTCAGAATTTTTATCACAGTTGAATATTTCAATTTAAGTAGCAACAAACCAAATTTCATTAATTGCATATGTGTTTCTTCTATTCAAATGTTTTGTGTACTATTTGAGTACGTTATCCTAACGAATTTTAGTACAATTATTAAGTATTTTATTAAAGCTTATGATTGTAATTTTGCTTATCATAAAATAATTTATATTCATAAGAAATAATTTTATCTTTACGTTAAAAATAAATAAGGCTTAAATTATTTTGTATTTGAATTAATTTGGAATTTACGTTCTTATTAGTATAAACAACTTTAAGGGTATTTAAGTCATTCTAAAAAAAATGCTTATCATCACTTTTTTGCCAAACACTTCAGCAACCTATTATCAGTTTCAGTAATTTTATCCAAACGCTTAACTGCTTATTTATTAAATCAGCTTCAACACTTAAAAATACTTATCAGCACTTAATGCTTATCAGCTACTTTAAATCAGCTAAGCCAAACGGGCTCTAACATCTATCCTAATAAAGATGCTTTTTTTCTTTCTTTTTCGGGGGTGGCTTAATACTATTGGGGGCGTAAAGCCAAGTTGTAATGAGAAGCCTTAATTCTTTTTTTTTTTCTTTCAAATATATAGATATTAATTGAAATCGATTTTCTAGCTTTTTCAGATGCAAAGATATGAATAATTATTTTACAATCGGTTCTTGATTTGAAATCTATTTTTTAACTTTTACTACAAAATTCTCATTTAATATTCATCTCATTTGCAATTTCCGTAGCAAAAACCACAATAAATACAAATCATTCTTCTTTATAATTCTTTTTTAAAATTAAACGTCTTAGTTGATCTATGACAACATCAATCTTTTGATAAAGAAGTTTTACTAACTGAATTATCTATAAATAGTATATCATACCAATCATAATGATATTACTTGTGAGATTTATTCCATAAATTGTGCACACACGGTAAATGATATTGGGTGCCTTCTTTTTTTTGGGTCAAGCGATTAAATACAGTTTCTTTTCTTTCAATGTAAAAAGTGTACCTTTTTAGGTTGAAAATACTTTTTATTTTTTTTTCTTTCAAAAAGTTAGACAATATACAATGTCATCAGGATAAATATATTTTACAATATCATGTCATTTTTATTTATTGTTTTTAATTATTATATAGTAGATAGCATATTTTATTTATGACCTAATAGTATAAAAAAATCATTTACATTTGATAACGTATAAAACTTAAACTCAAAAAAACCCCTTAACGGTAAAAATGGGGGCCCCCAAAGGGCACTGTTTTTTTGTGACCGTTCCTTTGGATAGCTACAAAATATTGGAGTCCAGAATCAAAATGACTCAATAAAAAATCAAGTGAATCAAAATACCTCAACAAAAAAAAAAGGGAAAAGGGCCTGATTTGCCCCTCTACTTTGCGAAATAGTTCACATTTGCCCTCCGTTATACTATGCGATCAAAAATACCCCTGACGTTAGTATAGTTGTTAAAAATACCCCTACTTTTAACAGATGTCCAGCATGGCGAATTCCCAGCTATTACAATCCTACATGGCCTGACATTTTGGGTGAGATGGAGGCCATGTGGCACGCCACCTCACCACCGGATCTGTTTTTTTTTTTTTTTTAAAAAAAAAAAACTAAGGTGCCGTTTGGCCATAAAAATTATTCACTTTTTTCCGAAATTTTTTTTCACTTTTTTTCGAAATCAGCGTTTGGCCATGAAAATTCCGAATACAACTTGAAGTTGTATTCCGGAATACCAAAAACTCAAAAACTTGTTTTTTAAAAAAAAATTCACTTTTTGACAACTCCATTTCACCAAAAATTACAATTTCAAAAACTATGGCCAAACACAACTCCAACTCCAAAATTCCAAAAAATTTTTTTTTTTTTTTTTTGGTATCTATGGACAAACGGGGCCTAAATCTTAATTTTTTTTTCTTATGAAAAAGGAAAAACTTTGAATAAGAAAAAAAAATTAAGATTTAGGCCCCGTTTGTCCATAAATACCAAAAAAAAAATTCACTTTTTTTTGAAATTTTGGAGTTGGAGTTGTGTTTGGCCATAGTTTTTGAAATTATAGTTTTTGGTGAAATGTAGTTGTAAAAAAGTGAATTTTTTTTTAAAAACAAGTTTTTGAGTTTTTGGTATTCCGGAATACAACTTCAAGTTGTATTCGGAATTTTCATGGCCAAACAGCACCTTAGTTTTTTAAAAAAAAAAAAAAAAAAAAAAAAAAGCAAATCCGGTGGTGAGGTGGCGCGCCACATGGCCTCCATCTCACCCAAAATGTTAGGCCATGTAGGATTGTAATAGCTGGGAATTCGCCATGCTGGACATCTGTTAAAAGTAGGGGTATTTTTAACAACTATACTAACGTCAGGGGTATTTTTGGTCGCATAGTATAACGGAGGGCAAATGTGAACTATTTCGCAAAGTAGAGGGGCAAATGTGCCCTTTTCCCAAAAAAAAAGTTACAAAACTACTTTTAGCGCAGTAAAAGTTTTTTTTTTTTTTGTATAGCGCAGTATTTTACTGCGCTATAGCGAGCACTAAAAAAAAAATTTGGTAAACTTTTTTTTTTTGCAACATTTAGTTTGTTTTTTCATACTTTGACCAACGATTAGTCGTGTGTCAAGACTCCGAAACGTTAATATTTTATATAGAACCTGATTTTTTTTTTTTTGAGTACAATAATGTAGGCTCAATACATCAAGGATACGTAGACGTTCGAATCGTCATTTTAGGGGTTGAAAAGGTGCCCGAAGTAAATTTTGTTTGAAAAAACTTAGTGTTTTTTTGCCTTTTTTTTTTTTTTGGTAACACTTAGTGTTTTTTCCATACTTTGACCAATAACTAGTCGTGTGTCAAGACTCCGAAACGTCAATATTTTATATAGAACCTAATATTTTTTTTCGCGTATAATAATGTAGGCCCAATACATCAAGAATATGTAGACGTTCGGATAGTCATTTTAGGGGTTGAAAAGATGCTTGAAGTAAATTTTATTTGAAAAACTTAGTGTTTTTTGGCCAACTTTTTTTTTTTTTTTTTGGTAACACTTAGTGTTTTTTTTCATATTTTGACCAATGATTAGTCGTGTGTCAAGACTCCAAAACGTCAATATTTTATATAGAACCTGATATTTTTTTCTGCGTACACTAATATAGGCTCAATATATCAAGGATACGTAAACATTCGGATCGTCATTTTAAGAGTTGAAAAGGTGCCCGAAGTAAGTTTTGTTTGAAAACTTTAAGTTTGAGTGTTCTATATACATAGACGTCCATTTTTATCTGAAGACTTGTTGTCATTAGCTTAAATTTTTTTATTTTTAGAGTTTAGATTTAAGTGTGTTATTTTTTAATGCGTAACTTTATTGCGCTCGAACATCCGATTTACGCGATTTCTTTTTGCAATATATTCGAAATAAAGTTACGCATTAAAAAATAACACACTTACAAAACACTTAATGTTTTTTTCCATAAAAAGATCGCAACATCTTATTTTAATAAATCTTTTTTTTTTTTTGCAACACTTAGAGTCCTCTTTTCCATACTTTGACCAACGATTAGTCGCGTAACAAGACATAGAACTTGATTTTTTTTCTGCGTATTATAATGTAGGCTCAATACATTAAGGATACATAAGCGTTCGGATCGTCGTTTTAGGGATTGAAAAGATACCCGAAGTAAATTTTGTTTGGAAACTTTAGATTTAAGTGTTTTATTTTTTAAGATTTTGATTTAAGCATGTTATTTTTTAATCAAGACATAATTTTATTTTGAATATAAATCTAATTCAATTTGATAAAAAAGTATTTAAAAAATATAGGGAGAAAAGCTAATTGTAAAGTGATCAAATTTTAGATGGTCATAACTTTACGCTCGGACGTTCGATTTACGCGATTTTTTTTATTTTGGGTATCTTCCCGAGATCTATGCTGACAAACGCCGCAAGACGGTTTGGCCGAGCCGATTTTTATAAAAACACCTTTTATCCCATTCAATTTCAATTTTCCATCAAATTGGCGTGAAATTTTCAGTTTTATTTACTTATAATATGATGATACGCAATAGATTTCAACGTAAAAATCCCGAAATAATGTAACTGTGAATGTCAATTTAACTTCTGTGATTTCAATTTTTGAAAATAAAGCTGACTAATTTTCTCGACATATAAAGTTGATTAAAATAACCTTACAGTCAAACACTAAATTTTTTCAAACAAAACTTACTTCGAGCATCTTTTCAACCCCTATTGAGCCTACATTATTGTAGGCAGAAAAAAATATCAAATTCTATATAAAATATTAACATTTCGAAGTCTTAACACACGACTAATCGTTGATCAAAGTATAAAAAAACACATTAAATGTTGCAAAAAAAAAAAGTTTACCAATTTTTTTTTTAATGCTCAGTATAGCACAGTATTTTACTGCATTATATATATATAAAAAAAAAATCTTTAGCGCAATATTTTACTGCGATAAAGATAATTTTATAATTTTTTTTATTGGGATAATTTTAGTTCACTTAATTTTTTATTGAGTCATTTTGATTCCGGACTCCAAAATATTATGGGCATTCAAGTGGAAATTAAAGGGCCGGACTCCAAAATATTGTGGGCATTCAAGTGGAAATTAAAGGGCCTTTTGCCTGAGATGGAGACTCATGGAGTAAATCAGGATTCAGTTGGCATCATTATTTGTCAAACTCTTGTATGAAAAATTGTTCCAAGAGAATTAAATTAAACTAAAATAAAACAAGTAGTCTTAGGAACTAAAAGCATATTCAGTTAGAACATCCAAGCAAGAAGTAGTCAGTGACTCTGCAATACAAGATCTAAACATAAAAAAAAATCCTCCAAAATCTACCGAAGTTCCCAAGATTATTACATCTCAAAAGATTAAAAAGAAAATTAAAAAAAATTACAGACTTGGAAAAATAAACTAAAAATCAAAACCACCACCCATATCATCCATAGCATCTCCATACCCATCGCCATAAGCAGACATCTCTCCAACATCCGAAATCATATCTCCAACCAACAACCCACCAAGCAGTCCTGCACCCAACCCTAACCCTAATCCACCTCCTCCGAACTTGTTCTTCCTCTTAGGTGGTTGCACCGGTGGATATCCGTACCCAGGTTGTTGTACGGGTGGATACCCGTACCCTGGTTGTTGTTGTGGATATCCATAACCCGGTGCAGCACCAGCTGGTGGGTATCCTGAATACCCACCCTGATGAGCTGGAGGAGGTGGAGGATATCCATATCCTGGATTTTGCTGATTATAAGCCATTCCAGGATATGAATTACCATGCATTGGTGCAGGATAAGCTGTGACAGGCTCATGATATACATCTCTTTTTTGCTCAGGTGCTGTATATTTTTCACCAAACTTGTAGGAAAGTTTCAGGGTACCTTTTGGTTTTCCGCTTTCTGTTATAACTGGATACTCAACGAACCTCTCAGATGTGCCATCATTAGAAGTGGACTGATTAAACAGGTCATGAATAGGAACAGAGACTTCACCGATTTCTTTGTCACCTAAAGTGCGTTCAGATTTTAGACGAATGACTAAGTAAAGCCCTGGTTTTGTAAGGGAAGATTCATCAAGAGTGAATTTCATGGAGTGATTCCACTTGGGGTTTGTGCCACTGTTCTTGTCGATGAAGGTTTTCTGCTTATGGGACTTGATGGAGTAGCTGGAGATGGAGACTTCTGCATAAACATCCATTTTTGAGAAAGTATTGACATTCTTGATGTTCTCTGCGGAGATTACTTTGATGTCTAATGGACGTAATTCCATTGCTATAATTGAGTTGTTGAAGTAGCTGGCTTGCAAATAGATTCAGAAAGAAATTTGGAGAATGGAAGTAGTTGTTGAACTCAGAAAATTATTGTGTTTGTTTGTATCTGTTTACGGGGAATTGGAAGAATTTATAGGGAAGGATAAAGAGGAAGGAAATAAACAGGAAGATTCGAACAAACCGACTCAAAGTTGCAGTAAAGTACTAGGATTACTTAGCCCCAATAAAGTACTATTAATTGGAAAGTAAAGTAATGACTATACATTAAATTCAGAGGTCAGATATTTTTCGTGCCGTTTTTTAATTCAATATATTTCTTACGAAATTAAAAGATTCTATTTTCCTGGTTTAGTTATTAATATATCATTATACAATCAAAATGTAGTGTCAAGAATTTAAGATCTTACTAGTCCTTTTTGTCTCCTTTCCACGGGGTCCTTTGATTTGAGGTATAAGTCAAGTTAATTTTTGATATATAAATAAGTATTGCTTTTATATTATGTTTGGTTTCGATATTAAAATTTACATAAAGTATATCGATTTTATATTGAAAACCAAACATTATTAATACGGGTATAACAATTTCTGTATTATTCATGTATTACAATTTCCGTATAACTAATATTTGTTGCTTAAGAAAAATAATAGATACAAGGTATAGCCCCTATTTAATAAAGATAGATTGATTTTTCCCCTTAAATATTGTGGATACCTTTTAATGCTAAGGGTGTAATAGAAAACAATTATGTATTAATTTTAGTCTTGAATTTTTAAAGTGATAATTATTTTTAAATAATTTTTTTGAGCTAAAATGACAGTTAAAATGGGACGAATGACGTAAATCAAATGAAACAACCCATTGTTTAAACATCGGAGGATCGATATGTTAAATATTTAATAAACCGGTCAAAAGTAGTTAAATAAATAAATAATCTTATCATTAAAGTTAGGCTTATTTTTCTTATTACTTAAAAAGTGATAAACATCTATCCCATAAAGATGCTTTTTTTTAAAGACCGTTCCTTTGGATAGGTACCAAATTTGGTGGACATTCAAGTGGAAATTAAAGGGAAACTGTTTTGGCTTTTTCTTGATGTGGTTTAGTTCCAGAAAAAGCGAGAATGTCCCACGAATTAGTGTATGATATTTACTTATTAAGCTTTAATAAAATAGGATACGCGTTATCGGATGGGAATAGTATTTATCCCATTTCCTTATCTTTTAAGCGCCCAATTCCAAACCCACGTCGTGTCTAGTGCGTGTGCAGACTGACTTTTTAGAATATGCTTCCAAACGGACCTTATGGAATAATCTACGCACTTGGAACGAAATTTCTAAGAAATGATATCAGTTTATGACAATTTAAATAGATAGAATTAACTACTCCAGAATAAAAATTGCTATATAACTAAAACAAAACTGAATGAGTCATAAGATAATCAACTCCAAGATTTCTTAAGCACTCCTTAATCCTTATGTTTGTAGATGCAGATTTATAATTTCAATTTTATGAGTTCATGATGTTACTGAACTTATTAAGTGTTTGAGTTATTAAATTTAATATTTGTACATATTTAGTATATTTCTCAACATAGATACAAGGTTTAAGTCAAAATGTACATCCGCTCATGTATGAAAGACCAAACTATACATTAAAATGGCTTTTTCTTGACAATAAGTTATGTTAAAAAGGTCGATATTTATGTAGAATTTCTTGCATTTCTAGTTCTTTTCCTGACTAAGCTAAACCCGCACAAATATTTGATAAACAGAATAGTAATACGCTTTGACTTAAAATATGATCTTTTATTAGATGCGCTAAAACCGTATCTAAGTATTTGAAGTGTATGATCATATCTTGGGAGATTTAGATGTCTGGTCAAAATATAAAAGTCTTTTATAATTTACGCCATCTTCTATAATTTACGCCATACATAGATGGTGGAATAGGATTCTTCACTTGCACTAAAGAGCAATTTCACACCGATATTGCGTAATCTAGCGAATGGGATCATGTCAATTGTCAAATGGACGTGGCGAGACGTAAGTTTCTAGAACGTTTTAGAATTTAATTTAATAAATAGATAAAAACTTTCAAATTAAAGAAAGACATTATAAATGTAAATTTTTGTAAAAAATGCACGGAAAACTAATTTAAACCTCTTGGTAGAGTAGACGATGTACAAAGTTATACTAATTTACGAAGTTCTAATAAATTACTATATGTAGTAAATACATGTTTAGTCGGAAATATGAAAAACTAGTGTTTCAAAACAAAAGCTAGTAATGTTTGACCTTGAAGTGTGTATGTCTTACGTAAGATGATCAAATCGTCACTACCATCAAATGGAAGAGCTCTTTGAGGTATCTAAGCATTACTGAGTTCTTCGTCATATCTTTCGCAAACAAGTTATTTTCTACATCAATATAATTGGGGCCATAGTAATCTATTTCATGTAATAAGTATGACTACAGGGAAACTACTAATCCATCAGAATTACATTAACATAAACGAGCCTTATCTGTCTATTAATAACGTAAACCCTCCCATTCTAGGAAGTGCTTGTACATTTCCACTAAGAAGAAGAGCTAGGTCTTGCCACTTCCCAACGTGAATGTTCGTGGCAGAAAAGATGATTCTTACCCTATCAACTTAACTTTCTAAGGCGAATCGTTCTTCTAAGAATTTATTTTTAAGCAAAAGAAAGGATTAAGAAAACAAAAATTCATCTGCAATTAAACATCTTTTCAGTGCTGTATTCTGATATCAAGAGGAATACTATCATACTACTACTAAAGCGGGAAAAGGTTAATTCTGTTTATACTTCTTAGCTCTTTTTCTTTGAAAAAAGTTAAGTCTCTCTGACTGCTAATTTACTAGTCATGTCGAACCAAAATGACGCAATGAAACGCCAAAATTGAAACTGAGAAAGTTCCCCGTTTTTTATGCCTCTGTTGCCTATTTGTCTCTTATATCCCAAGATTCCGCTTTGATTCAGAACCTGCATGCCAACAACTTCTAAGCAGTTTTACATGATTCCAGTTTTATAGATTATAAGTAACATGTCAATTCTGAGAATCTCAAGTGGAGCTCCGGTTGTAGGAATTGGGGTGGGGGGGTAGCGGCAGACAAGAAAAAAAAAA